>NW_022995380.1:8979199-9282301 GCF_004354385.1 Drosophila innubila
TCGTAGACAATCGTCGCCTGGGAAACGATCCAACAATAGCCACCGCACTTGCCCAGAAAACGATAGCGACAGGTCTCGCCCTGTCCCTTGCTCAGCACTGAAAGTATACAATTTGAATGGGATTTTATTAGTTTATGAATTTTAAAAAGAAGTAAGAATACAAATCTTAGACCTAGCTAACAAGTCAAACTACATATCAATTTGTGATCGTCAAATAAAAATAAAACTTATAGCAATCGAAACAAATTTGCGGTTTATTTTAGTTTTATTTTTTTGTACACTTAATTATTATTTATTTACACAATTTCGCAAATGTGTCGATTATATCGAAAAACCAGGGATGATTTACACTTAAGATTAAAGGTATAGGAAAATTAAAAGAAGCGGCATATACATATTTCAAAATAAAGTTCTTTAAAGCCCATTTTTCTAATGTCTTGTACGGTTTCAGTTAACTAACTTCAATAAATTTTTAAGTAAAGTATATAGAACTTTGCGTCAAGTTTAGAAGTATCGCTCAGTTAAAATTAAACTGGATTTTGTTAACAAGACCCTAAAATTAGTAAATGAAATTACGCTAAATTAGTTTTCTAGTTTTGGAATAGTATTTTTAAATTTTCAGGATTATTTCCAATACATTTTTACTTGATCGAGTATGGAAAAAGAAAGATGTTAAGAAAATCTCTTTCACAATTCTTTTAACCATCCCTGGCATTGGTTTTAATGGACAACTTTTGCAAAATCTCGTCAAGTATCAAATGACGGTGTTAAATGCGTTCAAGCATAAAAATTAAGTAATAATAGCAACCACAAACACCACAGACTCCTCTCACAAAATGAGATTGTGTCACAAGTCGCTGTCTTTTGTGGTTTATGGCTTTATTTGACTGAGTTGCCCACATGCTTATAGGGAGTTAACATCAACTTGATTTTAATTAAAACCGCCCAAATATGAAATCAAATCAAATCAATGCGTATAGATATTATAGCTCTGGTTCTTAGCGTAAGTAAATTCCTACAATTATGATTATATACATACATACGTATAAATTTATGTAAATGTGGCACTTTTTGCTGTGAGCTCAATAAAAATTTAATGTGCTCCGCACAACAAGGACATAAAAACAAATGAACGTGTCCTGTTTTAGATGAAAATTCATAACCTGCTGAGTCTGTCGTTCAACAGCGAACTCTTACTTGGGTACTTGGGTTCAAGCAATTGAAATTCATGATACTAAATACATTTCAAGCTGTCCGACAGCCAAAATTATTGCGTCCACGTCGTTTTATTGGCCAACTTTCAATGGGCAGCTCACATAATTGCCGCAGCCTAATTACAGACGCAGGTGCACAATAAAACATCCTAATACATACAAAAATATATATCTTATAGCAAAGGGTAGTTAAAGAAAACATCAACGACATTTGGATAAAAATATGTGGAGACTCAGTCATTCAGTCAGTTAATTTAAAATCATCAGCAGAAAATTAGTTTTCCTATTGTGGCAGCGCGTTGGGTCAGGCTTAGTGGTTGCATTTTAATTTCTGTTTAGAAATTTGGTGCACAGTGGTGCAACTCGAATTTGCGAGCAACAAAACATACAATACTTGTAAAACACATATACACATTCTATAATATGTTGCTGACAATTGTGAGTCTCAACAGCTTTATAAATTTTATTAAAAATAGCTTAAGAACTTATTTATTTTTGAGAAATATAAATTTCATTAGAAGTAACCCAACCAATTTGCTTACAATTTTTATCACAAAACTATTAGATTTTAACATAAGGAATCTTTTTACACATGACATTGAAAATTGTATTACAATTGTTTAGGCAAACTAGCTAGTTTGTAAATTACTAACTATTTTATCGAACTTGCATCTGATTCTTAAACTTTTTATCCTTGTAATAGTGCAATTAGCTTTGGCTCAATAGTCAATGTTGTAATCCAATTGATTTCGATGACTTTCAAAATGCAGGTATTTATGCTAGTGGGCTGTATTCCTTTTTTTTAGACTTTAGTTGAATAAACAGAATGCTAGCTCAAAGACGTCATGCTCGACCGTCAACTTTTCTGGCATTATGCCTTCTGCATGGATTATTCGGGCCAATATTGGGCAGCAACCGGGATTATTACGAAATTGGATTCATTTCCAACTTGACAAATCATCTGTATGCGAAACATAACCTGGATAGTTTCGTCACTTTCGCCAAAGAACGCAAACTTGAGAAATCTCCAGAGCCTCAGCTCATTATACGTTCATTGGAGAGTGCATTGATGGACGATCTGAGTATGCCACTTGTTATCTGGGGTCTTCAAAGCAATGTCACCCTGTACAGTATGTTAACCAGCAATACTATGGTTCTAGCCAAAATCGATCACTTGTCACCAACGACGGAACCGATGCTGGAAGTTATCGATAAAACTCTGAATGGTCGTCACGATCTACGTGTTCTATTTGTATTAAAAAGTTTGCAAAATGTGCCGATAACTCAAAATCAGTTGAAAAATTTTTTTAAATGGTGTTGGAAGCGCAAATTTATAAATGTTGTGTTGACATTTCAGTGCATCGATTTTGCGAATGATCAAAATGAGGTCAGAAATGAACTCGTCAGTTATACTCCATTTCCCAAATTGAGATTGTTGAATGTCACCAAATTTGGTGCCAATTATGATTGGGAACTTCTTGATCTGAAAAATGTAAGATCATATCAATTTCATGTGCCCGTTTTTCAGGACTTAGTCACAGCTTTTCAGGTGAGTGGATAAATGTAACTACAAAAGTTTTATATTTAAAATATATGCTGTAAGATCTGAAAATGTGTAATTTTACTTATTGTAAATATATTCCAAACATTACATTCATATTTAGCTGCCTAATGGAGAACTTACTGGAATTATTGGATTGGTAATTTCCGAATACATAGCTCACATCAATGGACGACTTCGGGTAAAAGCCACGCCTAATGTCAACCCACATAATTATCATGCCCTTACTCTACTGGAGGCCGCTCGTAATGAGATCGACTTTAGTGTAAATACCTACACCCAGATGACGTTGAATTCCGAACTGGTCGAAGGGGAATCTACAAGATTTTTCACTGAAACTTGCGTGATGGTGCCCTATCAACGGAAGGTTCCTATGGATAGAATCCTACGCTACTCCTATCGTATCAATGGATTTTTGCTGTTGATTTTGGTGCTGTCAATGCCACTGGGATGGCAGCTTTGTATGAAAGATGGAGGAAGAGGATTTAGTTACGCAACTGCAGTATTCTTTTTACAATCCCTGGAAGGTGGAGTCTTTGGTAGGTTCCTTAATGCCTACAAATTCATTCATATATCTACGCTATTGGCTTCATTTTTTCTCTGGAACATAAGGAGCGCATATATGTCATCGACGATAAGCACTAATAAACTGGGGCGGCAAATCACAACCGTCGATGATTTCCTGCAATCCAAACTAAGGATTATGCTCACAGAGACCGAGGTGGGCATGTATTTTAATCGTGGAATCTTGCCGCAGGAGCTGCAACATCGTCTCATCGTAGTTAATGCCTCAATATTGCAGGAGCATTTGAATAATCTCAACACAAGCTATGCCTACTGCATTTCCACTGAGTTTTGGAAAATTATCAATTTGCAACAGACACCCTTGATCCGTCCCCTCTTTCGGCGTGCCAGCCCAAACCTTTGCACACCCAAATTTGTTAAACTTATTCCCATTAATCGCAACTCGCCCTTTCGTAAGCATTTTCCATTTTTCTATACTTTATTACATCGTTTCGGCTTAATGAGAAAATGTTTTGAGCTCAGTTTTTTACAGGCCAAGAAAATGGGTTTATTGAAGATGCATCGGGTTGAACAGCTGCCATTTAGGATCGTTGTCCTTAAAGACCTCGCTCTTCCCCTAAAGACCTATGCATTCTTTTGTGGTATAAGCATTCTGTGTCTTTTCTGTGAGATTATGTGGAAGCGTTGGACTCAATATGTTAAAAAACGATTGCAGAAAGCAAGTAATGGAATTTGAAAAATAATAAAAAATAATTTAATAATTGAATAAAAATATATGAAATAAGTAAAATATAAAAAAAAAAAAAAATAATTAAATTATATATAAGAAAAAAATAATTAAATTATATATAGGAAAAAAATAATTAAATTATATATAAGAAAAAAAAATAAATTAAATAATACCAACTTTTTTTTAATAAATTTTAAAACACGTAAAAAGTAAATAAATAAATATTTAAATTTAAAAAATACATTAAAAACAATAGAGTTGAAGAACATGTTGATTGTATTAAGTGTAAGTTAATATACATACATACATCTTTAATAAAATAAAAATAAATAATAAAGATCACTAGCTAAAAATATACCACTGTGCGTTTATGTCTGGTCTGGGTTTTGAATCTGTGTATAATTACACGAGTTCATTAATAAGGCAACATCGAAAAGGTTTGTTGTTGCAAATATATATATATACCGTTAGTTTGAGCCAAATTTATATACTCTATGCTTAGTCGAATGTCGAGTTGGCTCTGGCTGCTGTTGGGATTACGTTCTGCCCCACAATGCAGAAAAGTATGCAACAGAAAATTGTGCAGCACAACATTCCGGACACGCAGCGTCTGTCTGAGTTGGCAAAGAGAAGAAGCAGAAGCAGCAGCTCAGACTTATAGAATTAGCAGAGTGCAGCTGCAAGTTGCAAGTTGGTTGGCAGCCGGCTGCTGTTGCATTTGCCATGAACTTGATTTGCCCTTAGTCAAGGACTTTTTCCCTGCCGGCTAAAGTCGACGGCGTCATTCAACTTTCAAGGCAAAAATATTAAAATATCTACGCGCACAGTCAACAGCGACTAAAGATCATTTATCTCGAATTTTTCGAAACATTCCGGGAGCTGCAACAGCAGTCGGTGAATTTATGAACACGAATGCATTGGCCAAAAAGGATAGACGCAGACAAGGAGCAGCCATTTGTACAAATAAGCAAACAGCTAAAGTTCATTCCGCATCGAGATTGAGATGAATGCAAGGGAAACATTCAAACCGCATTCAAGGTTATGTATCAAAGTTGAACAAATATAAATAGCATCAAGCAGGTTGCAGGAATGCACATCCTTGTGGATGCCAGTCAGACATGCTCGAGTACACAACTAAATCCTTGAAGCAACATAATACTAAATCATCGTCAATGCATCGAGCAAAGCGAGCTGACCACAAACAGGAACCAGGAGCCAGGAGCCAGTAGCAAGGATGTGCTCCTGTCCTGACAATGGCAGTTAGCCAGTCGCTAGTTTCCTTTCATTTGATTGCTCGTATAAGTAGGTGTGCGGATGTGTGTGCGAGTGTGAGTGTGAGCTGTCTGTGCGACTTTTACTGCTGGCCAGGGACAGGGCCAGGCAAAGAGACGTTGGCCAAATCGCATTGGCACAAGTGGATAAGGAAATAAATGTTTGGCTTGTGCGCAAGGATGTGCGCATAAATCAAGGATTTGTTTGCGGATTGTTTTCTCGGCCAGCTCACACTTCCCTTCGCTCTGTCTCTGTCTCTTTCTCTCTCTCTCTTTCTCTTTGCCCACACAACCAAAAAGGTAGTTGACTTGACTTCTCAAGCAACAGCAACAACAATGTCTCGCTTGCCATTGACCTTTTCTGCTATTTGCTGGTCGCCGCACCACGTGACGTATACGTAATCTTTTTTAATTGAATTAAGCCGTGACATAAGCCAAGCTGAAACATCTTAAAGTGCTCAACATTTTTTTAAAGTTCTACACAAAATTTATAGTATTTGTGTCTTAGCACAATTTATGCAAATTGCCACACGCTACAAAGCAACTCAATTGCAGCTTATTGAAAAGCGTCTTCAATGTTGTCGTCATTCATAAGCGTCAGTCGAGCGTTAAATTGCATTCACTTCACCTTCACTTCGTTGTTAGCCAAGGTCCAGGACCGCGCCCAAGCCGTGCAAATCCGTGTAGCTCAGCAAGTTGCCAACGACATGAAAGGGTTTTTGGCCATAATGCCAACTTACGACTTTCAACAGAAGCGCACGGATTTGTGCCAGCATCAACATGGCCAACGCGCAGCTCCCGTAAATTGTGGCCCGTCTCTTAAGCCCAAATAAATGGCCATAACTCAAAATTTTGTCAATACATTAAGGTTTCATTACGGTCATAATGGATACAAATTGACTAATGGCTATTTTGGCCATACCCATGAAATACTCGCACTTACGCTTCAGGCTATCGCTTTAACATTTATTTTCAATGTTTTTTCATGTATTTTTATCCCTTTTTGTACACTGAACTTCTAGAAATTGATTTAACAAAACGGATCATTGAAAGCACCATTCGAAATAATTTTTAATTGTGGAATACCAATGCTCAAGTAACAAAACTTGAATGCCTTCTTCTACCTTCTACATAAGTTCAGTTACTCTTTGCCACTGTTAAGTATAAGAAAGAATATTTAAGTAACTGGAAGCCTAATATTAATTTAAATGATGTATCTCTCCCATTTAAAACAAGCGTAATAAAATTATTTATTATATTGAGGGTTTCAGGTCCAGTATATTAAAATGTCCTATTTGTATTTGATGTCGTTCTATGCGTTGTCACTTTTGAAACAAGTCCGTAAAGTACACCCTAACCACATAGAAAATCATCCCAAGCCAACTTACAACATTTGCGGCTTGGTTGGCATATTTTATGAGATTGTTGGCAAAACGCAAATGCAAAAGAAGCCAAAAGGAATGGGAAAATAGCACAGCGGGTGAGCCATAAGAAGGAAATGTGGTTATACCCGATCCCAGGACGAGGACGAGCACAAGGACGAGGCCGAGACGTTTAGCTCCCATTTGGCAGCACACACACACACATATGTTTGGCCACACATTTGGCCTCGACTGACTGACCGACAAAAAGGACACGAGAATAATTCTTGTAGGCTAAGACCGCCCAGGGCGGCTCAAAGTCAGAAAGTTGTGGCTACTTGCGGTGAATCCATTAAAAACTACTCAAAATGTCAGCTGGACGGTCATAAAGTTGCACAAACGCAACTGAAATGGATTCCTTCTCAATCTTCTTTCCCTCTTTTCGACACACACACACACACACTCTCTCTCTCTCTCTCTCTGTGGTTTTTCTGCATACCACAACATATAACAAATTTGTTTAATTTGCACACCGACAACAACCAAAGTGACAGACTTTCGATTGCGGAATTTTACACACAGGAAAATCACAGCTCATCGAGCGAAAAATTGTATATAACGCTGAATTAAGAATTCCACCATTGTCGCGCGCTCACAAAGTGAAAAACCAGGAAAAAAGAAATAAGAAAAACAAAATAAGGAAAGAAAAAAATGTTAATTGAAAACAAAAGTCGAAGAATTTGCATATTTATTTGAGTTTTGCTTCCATTGCGACGTGCCACAGTCAATATTTATTTATTCGCGAGGCAAATTTAAATCATTTAAAAGCAGCACAAAGAAAATGACTAGCAAAACGAGCATGAAGATGTGATTGACAAGCAGATACCCTGCAATCGGTTGGAAAGTTCGTTATTAGAGCTGAAAAGGCATCGAATTATGGAATTACTTAAATATATTACTCAACCTTACCGAAAATAGAAAATCTAGCTTCGAAGCAAGAGGGATTAATTATAAGTGAATATCTCTGCTTTCGTCATACCACAATATCTGGCTCTGTATAAATTGCAGTAACTATTACAGCTCCAAAGAGCTTACGATATTTACATGCAACCTCTTCAGCAATTGTTTATCTAAAAGCTGTGCACTAATTAAAATTTAACATAAATAAATGCGGGGTAATTGAAAACTTTGCCAACGTCTGCTGAAATCAGCAACTTAATCATTTTGCCGCCGCCTACAGTTTTGCTACGTCAAATAAGCAAAATAGCCGCAATGCTGGCAACGAGTATTTCAATTTCATTACATTCATTCATTGAGGTACCCCCGCCCCTATCTACCTCCCTTTTCATCCTTAGAGCAGCGCTCATTAATTCCATTCGTTGGAGGGCGACACTAGCACGCACCTGTCTAAAATTGTAGGTGTAAGTTCTGTTGTATCTCAGCTGCATCCAGCGTTTTAATTAACTCAATTTGAGCGTTAAAAGACATCATCAACGAGTCCAAAGAGGGGAGAGCCTGCCATCTCCATGGCGACATACTTTAAGGCGGGTACTCATTCTTTATAAACCAATATAAATGTTTGGTACTTAGCAGGTTCAACCCTAAAAAGTGAATTTAATGTACTTATGTGTACATACTCAAGAACGCACTCAACACTTCATTTTAAGAATCTTTGATAACTCGAGCAATCAAATTTTTAACTTTTATTTGAGCGTAACAGATTCTATCAGTAGATCTAACATTCGGATCATTTTTTTAGTCCGTGGCATAACAGCATCTTAACATTGCTCCATTAACATAATGTTAACGTTTCTGAACGTTTCTATTGTCTTATTAACGGAATGTTAAAATGCTCTTTAGCTGAGCCATAGTGTAACAATTAATATTTTAAACCGGAATACAATGAAGAATTTTCTTCATTTTCTATTGCATTTAAGCAATAATTTTCTTTTGTTAAATTAAACTCTACAATATTCAAAAATGTATGGTTTTTTTTGGTTGGTGAAATACCAAGATTGATAATCAAACAAATTCTTTCTATCTTTTTTCTACAATTAAATTGATTGTTTAAAATATTTTCACATGTTATAGGAAATCAACTTTAGCTAAAAGCAGCTGCGTTTTACGCTGTCAGACCATAGTTCTTGTTGTTGCACGGGCCGTCAATCAGCGCGGAAACATAAACTTGCGGCACGTAGCATCTACAGAGTTTTCCAGTCACCGTTCACTGTTAGTCACGCTCTAGCAGTCACTGCCAGTCACTCTCTCTCTCTCACTCTCTCTCCTCGGCGTCTCTCTTACTCTGTGTTTGGGCGCCAGGCAAACAATTAAGTGTTGATGTTTGGTCATTTTTTTTGCTTGCCCTTCGCCAGCTGCAACTTTATTAAGCAAAATTTAATGGCACCCCCTCGTCCTGGCCCGCCTGTATCCGGTGCTGCCGTTTTTCATTAGCGGCGCCAACTGACTTGCAACAATTGTTGCAAGAAAAAAGAAATATACAGTGAAAAGTTTGACTGCAATATTCTCTGGTGTTTCTCTCATCATTTTTTTTCCTATTCTTTTTTTGCTGCTTCATGTTGTACAATTAGTTTGCTTCATTCTGTTTGGTCGTGTCCTGGTGCTGGCCGGGATTGCTGTTTATTTGTCCATTTGCCAAACGTCTAATTGGACTTGCTAAAGATTTCTACAGAGATTTGCTGTTCGTTTTTATTTTCATTCTTCTTTTTTTCATTTACTTGCAACTCGCTGCCAATAATTCACTAGGGGCTGAGCTGAAGTTGTTGGCTTACTCGATGACTCTGCCTAATCATCCCGTCACTTGCCTTAATTTATTAATTTTCAATATCCCTTTTAGCCAACACGCAACGGGTGACCTAACAAAAGGCTACTTCTAACACATAACTCAAATATTTATTTATATTTACTTAATTATGTCCAGCTGTGTCTTTGTTGCGTGGGCTTAAATATTGATTTTTCCTCAAGACAGGAATAGTATATAATTACACTACACAACATATTACTAATATACGAGTATTCGAAGGTAGTTTAAAAAATGAAGTTCTATCTCAGTAATAACTAAGCAAAACTAACTTAGATTCTTTATAAAATTTTATAACAATTGGTTTGATTGACAGAAATTTAAGGTAATTAAGATAGTTCTCATTGAAACTCAATAATGGATTTAATTCTTAAACTCTAAAATTCGAGTAAAATCAAACAATACTATAATTTATTCATTAAAATGTTAAAGTTACTTTTTTTAAAGCTTTACGAAGGAGAATAAATATGGTAATGCCAATAAGTATATTGGCACTTTGGTTAGACAAGAAATAGAAATATCAGCATGTCACTTTGGGAATAGGAATAATGAGCAGCTGGAAAGCCAAAAAGTATGCAATACTTGTCGGCACTTGAGTTGAAAGTGCTGAGGCACATAAAAAACGCAGCACAACACAAAATTTTATGATCCGTCTAAATGCGAAATGCGTTCAATGCAAAAGTGTTGCTTAAATGTCAATCTATCTGTCTGACTGTCAATTTCAGCAATTGAAGTCAGCACCAGCAGCGCCAACGACAACGACGTTGAAAGAGTCTAAATGCGTTGAAAGAAAATTTCATTTGCAGATATCGTGCTGTCATTTAATAAACGAAATGTGAGCGGTTGCACACATACACACAGAGAAACAGAAACACAGATAGACAAATGCAGCGATGCAGTAACAGATACAAGCAACACTTTTCGCACACATACAGATACAAAGAGAAAAGCTAGTCATGTTAAGGAAACGCGACAGACAAACAGCCAGAGGAACAGAATGAGCAAATTAGGGATGGGTATCGGTCAAACAATATCTATATTAATATCGGAAATATTATATACTAATAAATATTGGATATATCGCTTTTAATTCAAATTACAATATTCATTGCTTAAATCTAAAAATATAAATATTTTCCTAGACAATAAATTTTTAAAGAGCATAAAACATAAGTTTTTAACGAGCAAAAGCCGAATCAATCTTTATAAAAAGAAATAGTGTGATATTATGCCAAGTTTGTAGATTATTCTGAACTTGGACGCAAGGGAACAAGTTTATACAAAAATCTGTAGATATCGGCTGTAAATTTTAAAGCAAAGTGTTATCAAAAAAGAATAGAAACTTAAGAAACGAAACTATATATAAATATATTTTTTACTTTTAAATATTTTGGATGTATCGATACATGATTGATATAATCATTTTAATACCCATCTCTAATGCAGATCCACAAGCAGTGTCAGAGCTGTAGCTGGAGCCAAAGCCATTGTGGCATCCACAGCGGGATGTCGCGTAGGTGAATGCACCCATTGTGTAACTAAACCATAGCGAGACAGCCAAACAGGCAGCTCAATCTAGATGGGTGTGCGTGTGTGTCTGTCTCACTGTGTGTGTGTAAATCCCGCTCGTCGCACACTAAATGCCAATTTCAGAAAATGACGCGGAAAAAAGAAAAGAAAACGCAATGCAGCTGACACGCAACATGTGGAGCAGAAGAGCAGCAGAAGAGCAAAGTCAACGAGGGGAAAGGGCAGAGGCAGATTCCATAGACAGGCCACAGCTCGAGGCGGCTTTTTTTAGCAGGAGCACAAAAGGAAAACCGAAATGTAATTGACAATGACAGAGCGTGGACAGCGCCAAAATCAACAATTTAAAATGATTTTCATGTAAGCACATTAACGTCCCCCAAAACCTTAAGCCAAATAAACAAACCAGCAAAAATATAGGAAAATAAGCACACAAAAAACAACATAAAAAAACAACTCTGAGTAGAGAGCGAAACATTTAGCGGTGAAATTGATATTGATGGCAGCAAATAAAATATTTTGTCATAACTTGCCAACAACGCGGCGTATGCGCAATATTTGTCATACAACACCTCATTAAAGCAATCAAAAGCATTTCGACAATGAAGGAGAAGATTGAGGCACAAATAGGGGCAAATATTTAGCCAGTTTACACGACTTGTTTAACGCCACAGGCAGTCAAACAGACCAAAGCCACAAGCAGAGTTTGATTGATTGAGCCAACAGCAGTTCGGTCCTTAGCCAAGTCAAAAGCCTTTTTGTTAAACAAATTGTGAGCGACATTATGCAAAAAGGTTCACAGGCATCACTGACAAAACATTTTGTTGGTTTTTCTTTTGGGTTCTCAAAAGATTTCCAACTTTTGTTTGGCTTCGACTTCGATTGTAAAGGGGTTTCCAAGTTGAGTCAATTAGGAGTTGAATCGGGGGCAAAAGTGTGTGAAGAATAAAATTGTTGCATAGTTTAAGGCTCATCGTTTTTGACAGCATTTGCCGCTTAGCTGTCGCCCATTTTCGCTTGCCTAAGCACATTTATATACTTTTCGTCTGGCAAACCCAAAGAAAACCTCAACAGAATAAAAAAAAAAAAAAACATCTATATATTCACAATGAAATACAAGGAAAGAGAAAATGTAGTTTGGAAAATCTCCGCCCGGCAGCCAAAAACATAAAACTTTGCACATTCATTGGAAATTTTTGCTTTTCTTTTCTTCGTTTGTTCTTCAGTCGACAATTTTTCCCTTGCGAGTGAGTGTGTGTGTGTGTGTAGGGTTGTGTGTGAGAAGTGTGCGCTTTTTTAATTTAATGAAAATTTTCCACTTCGCCGATTGACATTTTGTGTCTTTTCCAGCTATCTCTATCTCTCCTCTCTCCTCAAACTGCTGTAGTTTTGTCGCTGCTTGCGGTGCAAAATGTGCAAAGTTGAGCCACACTGAGATATACACGCCGTGGGGTTTGCAAATAAACACACAAATTTACTTTACTTGGCTGTCGTCTTAAATGCCGCCCGCCAGCGACGGCAAAAAGTCATTCCATACGCTGCAGCGCTGCTGTGGCGGCTCTGCTGCACACTGGTTCCAACACAAAAGTTGGGCATACAAATAAATTAAAACAAGTGGGAAAGGCTATAGTCGAGATCCCATAGGATAACCGTTACTTATTTCAATATATATAAAAGTACTTTAAAGAAATTACTATGTAATAAAAACTACTGCATACTTATAGGTGATTGTATTCAAATAATAACTTTATTAATAACTTTGGTTAGCTATTACTCCCGTTCTACATGTCTGATCTTGCTGCGGTTAGGTAAGATAAGAGATTATATTAATAGACAACGTTATTTACCATAAAAACTGTATTATCTTAAAAACTGTGGGAGTGGTGGTTTTTCGCGATTTGTGGGGGCGAAAAGAGGCGTGGTTTAAATGTGAAACAAACTCGATCTGCGTGGGGTCTATAGAAATCTTTGTGCCAAATTTGGTTACTCTATCTCTTTTAGTTTCTGAGATCCTTTTGTTTATACAGACGAGTCTAAAATGTTTTTGTTGGAACTTCTTTTTTTGTTTGTCCTAGGAAAAAAACAAAAGTTAAAATAAAATATTTGATTGAAAATCTCTATGGTTTAAGTTGGTTTTTATAACTGATTAATAAAATTTCTTTGAATATAATTCACCATTTGAACTTGCAGATCCGTTCTATTTACCACTGTGCTGTGGTTGTGGCGCCTTTTTCCCATTGTCACAACTTTGGGCATTGCTTTTGTTTGGCTGCAAGTTTTTGGCGTGTAATCAAATGCATATTTGCATGCAGCAAAACACCCACAGCAGCTCCCATTCCTTGGATCCTCCTCCCCCTCGTTCCCCTTAACACTTCTGTCTTTTGTATAATTTTCTGCAAGACTTGCGAAAAACTTGCAAACGGCAAAGTTTTAACTGAACAGAGAATAGGAGAAAAGTATGCGGCGACGCTGATAGCACGAGTATCTGACAGTGATTCAGGATCCATCTTTAGGTGTCCCTATATCCTTGGCATCCATCGTTGAGCGGCCATTGAACGCTGCCCGGCGATAAAGTCAATTAGCCAACGCGTTGCCAACTAACTTTGCCATAAAAGCGCACAAGAATCGAAATTAACTTAACCAAATGGGGATATTAGGGGAGGTGACTGGGTAAGGGAATGAAGGGGGCGAGGGGAATAGGGACTGCCACATGCAGCTCACGCACATTAAATGTTATTAACGCATTTAGAGCCCAGAAATGCAGTCGATGCTTCTTGTGTAGCGTTCAATTGAATGGTTATCTAATTTTAAATGCAGGAATGGGGGTTGCAGGAATGCTGCCACATTTGTTAACAGCACAAACGGCTGAGAGCTTACAATGCGTGCAACATTCTCTCGCAATTGTGACGTGACAATTGCAATAATCACGTATTTTGTTGCACAGCTTAAACTTCAACTTGATGCGGCAGCTTTAAATTGCAAAGTGCAAAGGCCGACACTTGCGAGTGGAGTGTGGTTGTGTAGGTGCCATTAGCATTCATCATCATAAGTCACTGCCCCGCACACTAAATAGATGAAACTAAACGAAATGAAATGAAATAAAATGAAATATTTGCCCAGCGCCCGCGGAACTGTTGCCAAGGATTAAACAGCGAGACTGCAACCATCAAATAGAGCTGTAAAGGTAAGCCAACTAACAACAACAACAACTAACACTACTACTACTACAACCATTGGGAATTTGCCAGGAAGCAACAAGATTTTCCACTTGCCAACTACAAAGCTGCTGCCCTTTCCATTAACAACAAACAGGCAAACAAACAACCAACGAGTCAATGCAACAGAGCGAACTCTGTTGTTAGAATACCCTGCAAGCATTATAATATGTGTAGGAGTAAATAGTATAGAATTTAAGTCGTAGCTTAATTTTTAAAAAGGAATAACTTCGCTATAATAACTGTATAAAATGTATCTGTCAGTTTAGCTCTAAGTATAATGGAGTGTATGAAGCACAAGTATTATTTAGATTCTATTTCGAACGAGGCAAATCCCCCTTTTCTTTCTATGTAAAATGTTTGAAATGTATGCGAGCCTGGGGAATTCATATTTTTTATCAACATTTTTTTCAGTTTTTTTCATTTTCAGTATAAAATTTTCAAATTTTTTTGTTAAAAATATTTAATGCTATTACCAACTAACATCCTATTTTATTAGCAATATTCAATGAAAAAATGCTAAATAATGTATTTATTTTTTAAGCATTACTAATAAAAAATCACTAGCACTACTTTTCAATGATAGTGAAATGAAATTTCATTATCACTACTTTTTTTCAATGGTAATTAAATAGTAATGGTAATACATATAGGCACACCACTGATTTAATGTAATGGATATCTTCCATTTTTATAATTTTTAAATGGTATATCTAAGGCTAGCATAATTATAATATGTATTCAAGTCAAAGAAGTATACATGGCTACATTCTTAGTTGCTTTTTATGAACTTAATGAAATCAACTGCGCTACGTTTTGAGGATGCACAAAAGTGCTGCATAAGTCACGGCGCCTGTGGCAGGCAACCATTAACATTTGCCCCACGTACCGGCAGCCGCGTTGCACAGTCGCAAGACATATTCACACACACACAGACACAACCAAATGCCAAAACAAATGCCAGCAAATGCTGGCATATTTAATAAACACTGGCAAAATGAAGTGAGTGTTGGCATCTTTCGACTCCAGCTTGGCATCAGGGGATTCCCATAAATCAACAGGTTAAATGATAAGACGTTCTTTGTGCAAACGCATGGCAGACGTAATTCATTAACATTAGCCAAATTACTTTGCTATTCAGGCCCCTTACCATTACCATTTTGTAAAGAATTCGTTGTAACTTCTCAAGAATTCTGAACAATTTATACCGCATTCCAGGAAACTTTATAAATGCACATAAAAAGAATTTCAACCGTATATCCTTTGGGGCTTTGTGTTTTTATTCGAAATTTAATCATAGCATCAAAGCATTTAGTAAAAAGAACTACAACATATTGGAGAAATGTCAAAAATGAGGTGGAATCTTAATAAAATAATTTTAGTCCTAAAATATGTACGAATTCTTCCACTAGGATTACAAAAAAGGTAAATATGATACGATCTTTAAAATTTAATAATGTTTTACTTTAAATAAGCAATTAATTGAACTATCAAAATACTGTAAAGATCATAAAAGTTTTACAACACTCAAACAGACAATAAATCAACTGACCACAATAAAAAAAGCTGCTTCTCTTATCAAACTCCATCAGAAAATTTTGTTATTCTTGGGAATTTACGACTTTTGAAGCTGATTGAACTCATAGGATACACAACTATTTGATTTCCTGAAATTGATGCTGACAAATGCTGAAACAAATCTCAACTTGACATTCAGTCAACCTGGAAGTACGGAAGAATGGATGTTTCAGTTGTCAAAATTAATGCGCATTTCTGGTGAACGATTGTCTGAATAAATTGTGTCAAAGGGTCTTAAAGGTTCGCACGGTTGCAGTGCATTGCACTTCTCATCTAAGGAAATGGAAAAATCCATCATAAAAAGCAGGGTAATAAATGGAATCAGCTGATATCAGTTGCATTAGCCTTGAACTTGCGACTGTTGCACGTTCATGCGTAAGTGTATGTATGTGGCAGCTAAGTAGAAAAAGTAATTTATTTTGTGAAACTCTCACAGGAAATGCCGCACGCTGCGTGGCACATCCGTTGGCAACTTTAAGCCGCATTTCCGCTCATGCAATTTTAATTTGTCAAATGCATGCGATGGCAACGTCAACAACGTCGCTGAAATTAACTGGTAAATTTTACAATCCACACGAGCAGCAGGCAAGAATTAGAAACGGCGCCGACGTCATCATCATCAGCAGTAGCTGCAGGAGCTGCATCAGCAGCAACAGCCAACTGAAACAAGTGAAGGACACCGACACCAACGTCGAGCCACTCGAATTGGACCATTAGTTTTGACGGCATTAGTTGGCGCTTTTCATGGCGCAGACAAACCAGACTGCAGACGGCAGCCAGAAAAATAAATAAAAGACGAGCATCGAGCCCGAACGAGCCGCGGTCTCATCTCGTTTGGTCTGGTCTGCTCTGGTCTGGTCTGGTCTGGTCTGGTCTGTTCCGACGCTTGGAATTGCCGCCCGATCCCACGGCGAAATTATGCATGTAATAAAATGCGGCGACGCATCAGCAACTGCAATGCCGCCCACTACTGCATGGCCACGCCCATTCTTGTCGCACGCCCAAAATTTTAAGTGCATTAACATAAACTGGCGGCCGCCCCCTAACGGCCACAAAAGATAAATAAACTTTCGAGGCAGCAGCAAAGGAGCAGAGGGAGGGTTTATAGAACTGATGAGTGCAACGACTTGACAGCATCGAAAGCAGAATTAGAGATGTGCTCGTGTCAAGTCGTGATAAAATGTGCCAACGAAATAAGCCGAAAGACTAATACAATTTAGATAGATCTTCATATTGTTGAATTGATTTTGCAATCTTAAGAAATATACTCAAAAAGGATTATAAAAGTATGCTACATTTAGAGTACATGGAATCGCTAAACAAATCAAATTTGTGCTTCTAGTATTAACAGAAATAACGAATAAAACTTCAGATACCTACCAACTTAATTAATGACAACCCATCTTATTCAACTGTTAATTCACTACACAAGTATTACACTGATAAGTAATTTGATTGTCGTAAAGCTCTACTATTACCTTTAAGTTTTTCTAAACTAAATTAATCTATTACGCAACTTTGTCTTTAAGGTGTTCCAATGTTAAGTTATTCATACTCACGGTTGCCACATAATAAAAAAAAAAAGCGCCAAAAAAAATGTTTAAAAAGAACCAATTTCACTAAAAAAAAAAGCCAATTTTATAAAAAATACCCAATTCTTAGAAACAGCCTAATTATTTTCAAAACGGAATTTTTTAACAAATGTATATAAAAAATTTCTTTAAATCATAAAATATTTAAATGAAACTTATATCAAAAAGCACATTTTTTTAAATTAGCAATAACATTGAGAATTTCAGTACAATTGTACAATACATTTATATTGTTGGTAGCGAAAAGATTTAGATCTAAATTACATTCTGAATTGTTTTCAAGAAACTCTTGATTAAATCAAAAAAGAGCCAATTCTAATAAAAAAAAAAAAGCCAGTTTTGGCGCAAAAACGCCAAGTGTGGCAACCGTGCTCATACTATACGTTATCGTTATTTCACAAAGGCTATTTTTGCCGTTACATTTATCTCTAAAGTTGCTTTACTGCTAAGTTTATACTGTTAACTTATCTCATTTCTGTTTATTTAGTCTTTCGTTCATTTACATATTGTTACCAATCGATTAATATCGTCTCGCCAGTCACACTATCATCTCTAATCGACACATTCGACAGGAAGCGTTTTGCCCGCACAGACATGACGGCGTTTTAGACAGGAAGCGCGTCTAGGTGGGTGTCTGTGCAAATGCTGATGTGTAGGTATATTTGCGTGTATGTGTGTGTGTGTATGTATATGTGTGAATGTGTTTGTGTGTGAGGCATTAACAGAGTCGTAAATTGCCAAGTTGCTTGTTATGTTGATTACACAACGAACAGCGCTATCGAAAATAAAGTTAAAAGCCAAAAGTTGAGCTTGAAAATGAGGCAGCTGTGCAGTGGTAAAAGGCAAGCAGACGATGCCCCAAAATGTTGCACCCTGCATGTAAAATGTTGTCTATTAATATTAATATTATTTTTATTTCTTTTGTTTTTGGCACCATTTGAAAGCTGCTATTCGCATAGGCACGCCCCAAAAAGTATGCAACACTTGCCGCGTACGTGTCTATCAACAACTAAAAAACAAACACACAGCAGGAACTAGATACAGCAAATAGTTGCAGCAGCAGTAGCAACTGTCATTTGCCCCTCAAAGCGTTGTCAAGGAACTTTGCTTGCCACACGCAAAAGTTGAAAGTTGAACGCCTGGCAAATGCCGCGGCATTGCCCCCAGAATGCACTAACAAAAATGCATTTCTGACACCCAGTCCGCTTGAGTCTCTTACCCCTCTCGTCCAGCATTTTGCCTGCTGCAAAAGTTTTCCTCACGCAACACAGTTCAAAGCAAAATCGCAAAATCTTAGCCAGAGTCAGTTTTTGGTATTGTTTTTTCGTTGCAAATTTATTACAACATTTACCATGCGCTACTTTTATCTCTTTGGGCGGGTTATTTATCAGCCACGTTAAGAAACAAAAAAAAAAAGAAAAGAGAAGAGAAGTCAGTGAATTCTTTTCCTTTCATTTTGCTTTTTTCATAATTTTCGCCTTGAGGCCAAATTGTCGTCTTTATTTGCAGAATGAAAATGCTTGTGCACAATTTCGCATTTTTCCCGTTACCCATTTCGCATTTCCATTTCAATGCACATCAGCAACAGCAGCAGCAGTGGCAGCTTTGGATAAACGTGGAAAACGTTTTGAGATTTCAATGCTCGCCCGCATGACATTTGCGATTTTCCGCACATTTTGTATTTTATTGAACTGTTTGTCACATGGCGCTGACAATATTTAAGAGAGAGAGAAAGAGAGATAACTTTAAGCCAGAACCCCGAGACAAAACTGTGGACCCTCGATTCCCACACTTATGTACATATAAAGAATCATAAGCATGTAAACTTTATGAAAATCAAACGGAAATAAAAATGGACAGCGCTCATAAACAATAATATGGCGAATGGAGCTTTTAAGCAAACATATAGAACGTCAAGTAACATAACTAAAAATAAGTATAAAGTTCTTACCAACCGAGGGTGCTAAAGGGGGCGTGGCAGCTGCTTAACCAAGAAGCTGCAACAAGAAGCTGTAGCAACTTAATAAAAACAAAAATGTATGAAATACTTTTACGACTTTCGAAGACATTTTTACAGCTTGCTGCCAACTTTGCTAACGATATGCGATATGCAAGACAAAAATAAAAATAGAAGCCAAAAACCAACATGAGAACTCAGCTGCATTCCTAAGCAAAGATCCGGAGTGTGCGTTGGTGTTGTTATGTCCAGTCCGTAGTCCGGCACGGGCGTAGCCTGGTCGCGAATGCATGTCGCATCATAAAACCGAAAGTCATTTCGAACAGAACGTGTCTGGGACATGAAGTTGGTTGGCCGCTTGGCCAAGAAGCCAAAGTCATTGCAGCCAATAATAATTCCAATTGTAGTGCAGTGACAATTTCTTGCATTTCTTTTACAGGATGCGCCCGCATCTTGGGTACAATGTACCCAACAATGGTCAGCAACGCTTTTATTGCCCAACGTTGGCATTTTAAGTGCTGCAGCAGCAGCAGAAGCAGCGACATTATTTGGTCAATGTAGACGACATGACGCGACCATTAAACGCAACAAATAAGCAAACAATGGCACCAAGTTTTGCCCAGAATATGGATACAAACAATAGTTGGGCAAAGGAAGAAATTAGTAAAGCGCTTAAGCGCAACAGACCCAAAATAAGTTTCTTTCACTACTTCAAATACTTGTTTATTTTTTTTTGCATTTTTTCGCGGACTGCGCTTAAATAATGGCCGTGACATTAATGGCACTTTATGAACTATGTAATTAGGTAGAGAGGAACAAACAGACACTTCACTTCAGTCTTTGTTACTGTCTAAATGTTTAAATATTATCAAGCAGTTCAATGAATACGCATTTTATTTTAACGAGTCCAAATTAGACTTGAAATTAATTTAAATTAAAACTTAAATTTCAGTAAATGGTTTTATTTCGGTTGTCTTTCAATTCAAAATACACACTTTGCATAAATTTGAATGCAGAATAAGTTATGAGGCCAAACCATTATCAAAATAACATGCGGCTTTAAAATCGGATCATTTTGTAATGTATATCTTGTGATTTTTTCCCAAAATAAAAAGAGCAGACTAACAGATAAGACATACATTCAAATAGAACATATATTGTACATATATCATAGTCAATTATCTGTCAAAAGAAATACTTGACTAATTAGTAACAATAATGTTTGTAAACTAATAAACCAATTTTGATGAGTATGCGTCAAGCGAAATAAAAAAGTTAATAAACAGCGAACGAAACTTTTTTTGGGAGCTGAAGCGGAAACCGCCTAGAGACTGACTGCAAGGTGCCTGAACAATTTATTTATTTAGTTTTGCAAAAGCTAATTAGCAACTAAAGTGAAATTAAAGCAAAGTCAGGCTAACCAGTCAAGCAGCCAGAGAACGACAATGGACTCACTCCATAGTTGTAGTTTTAGTTGGAGACAGAGATGCAGACGGAGACGGAACTGGTGGAGGAGACGAACACGCCGGACAACGGTGTGCTACAACTAATTAAATGCAATAAGCAAACCGGCAACTGCTGGACGTGGTCCTGCCACGACACAGGGCGGGACAGGAAGTGACGCACAAAAAAGGCACAAACGAGTGACAAGTTTGTTTTGATGTGCAAGGACATTAACACGACACCAATTCCTACTTCCACTCCGCCTCCTGTTCCAACTCCTACTCCGCCTTTGACTCCTTCTATGTCTGTTTGCTTATACTTCGTCCAGAACGACGAGGACACCGTTTTAATTTGTACATTAAAGTAATTAGTTTAACATTAGTTAACTGCAGTTAGTTTTAATGAAGAAACGACACAAATGTCTCTAGTCGAGCACTTACCGCTCTTAAAGGTGGCCATTAGTCGTTCCGAATCGGCGCCATGCTGGCAATCGAATAGCGATGTGTCTAATAGATCACCGGTCATATATCCAAGCAGACCAAGCATTCTAAAAAATATAAAATCATTGAAAATTAGCAACTTGCTCAAAGAAGTCGACGGCGAATTGTCTCACTTGTCATCCACATAGGTGAACTTCATATCCAGCGAATGCTTGGTAAGAAATGTGCTCGTGCCCAGCGGTATTTCAATGTTCGAGGGATGCGGTATGGGCCGACCAATGGCAATCAGCACACGTTCGCCCTTGCTGTTGACCCTCAAGTGTCCGGTTATGTGAATAACCTAGAGAAAGTAATTTCAACATTAGTTAAACACACAACTACTTAGAATGAAGAATTATTTTCGGAAATAAATGCGAAAATTGGCTAACATGCAGAGCTATGATTTTTATATTCGTCTGATCTTTTCTATGATAGCTATCTTTTGGATGCCAAATACACAATCTGTGAGAATGGTTGAGGTATCTCAAGAAACAACAACAGATTTCGTTCCAAAACAATACTATCCTCTGCAAGGGTATAAAAATCGAGAAAATTCCATACCTTATATGAGGCACTCTTTATGTTGATGCTGCGTCCGCGGCTGGTCAATGTGCACTTCATACGGATGAATAGATCTCGATGATGTGTGCTGACCCCCGATTCGAGCAATTGTTCATCCTTGATCTTGTCAGCGATGCCATTGCGTTTGAGATTGAGAGCCTCCTTGATCTCAGCATGATCACATTGATGCGTATACTCCCAGATCTGTTGACCCAGCGTATCAATCTGCAAAATATTACCCAAATTAATAAGAATTTCAACATATTAGTTAATATTATAACATACCTTTGTGATGCCCAGATAATCAATTATGTTCTCAGAGACATATGTAATGTCGCCCTCATTGGATAGCACCAACAGAAAGCCATCCATGGTCTGTTTTAACAATTGACTGGCCTCGGCACACTTTAGCCAATCCTCGTTCTCATTTTCCAGCTTGGGCTTCACCAGCGCTGTCCCAGTAGAGTCAATATCCGGTGTAATGCGTTCGCTGCACTCTCGTATCTTTGGTACTGTAAATAGATCAAGTTGATGAATATGATAATCGTATTACAACAAAAATAAATATATATATACCCAGCTGCAGCATCTCATGTATCTTAAGATAGGCAATTGTAATGCGCATTATAGAAGCCTTGTCCAGCTGATTGACATCGTCGGGCCTAAGCGGCAATGCCTGCGACAGTTCCATAAAGATTTCTGTCTCCTTGGAGCGACGACAACGCGCAGCATCCCGCGACTTCTCCTTGCGCTTCTCATTGTTCCTGCAATAAGGCAAAGCGAAAGATTTGCATAAGTTATCGAACATGAGAGTTGTAAAGGTGGAAAATCTGAATGGCTTTCGATCGCCAGATCACGTAGTCCACTCTTGACGTCGCTCCTTTACAGCTTGCCAGTTAGCAAATTTGCAACGAAAGCGGATAGAGGGGATCGTTTGGTATGGTAAATGGCACAGAAATGCGTACATTTCAATTGTTGCGATTTGGTGCGTTTTTATTTGATTTGATTCAATTGACGCGGTCAGCGCACAAATTTTTCAATTGAGCAAAACATTCGCCATGTTCGCTAGCAAGGCGAAGACGCCAAAGTTCATGGCAGTTGCCGCAAAAACTGCACAGCAAATGAATGTTGATTACCTACATCAAATGAAAATGAATCGAATTTAAATTTCACTCCAATGTTTGCTGATTATTTGCTTAATTACGATTACGAGAATACTAATTGCATTTTAGTCATACAAAACAGCGACAATAAATTTGTGCTAGCTGATAATTAAATGAGTAATGCGAGTATTTTAAATTCTTGGCAAACTTTTTTGATTGCTTAATATACTAAAATATTACAAAAAGATGTTAATCAGTTGATTATAGAAATAAAACAAAAGTCAACACAACTTTTTAAGTTCTTTAAACTAAAATGAACACAAACAAAAAATTTTGGTAATACGAGAGCTTCTAAATCTACCAAATTCTTGACTTTCTATGCGACAAAAACCATAACAAGATTTAACAAATTGTTATTATTTAAGAAAATTAGAAAGTACGAGCACTTTAAGTTTTTTCAACTGTAAAATGAAATATATTGAAATGATCGAATATTAATCTCAAAATATATATAAGATGTTTACCACAAATTATTATACAATAACTTCTATATATAAGGAAAAAGAAATTTCTTAAATACTCAATATGATGTGAGATTACACTGTCCTGTTCGTATCGAGCTGTGACGCACTTGAGGGGCTTTCACTGTAGTTCCATACACTTGGTTTGGCAACTGGACTAAGCAACTCAAGTAGCGGTGTTTACTGACTTAAGATAGCCAGAGACTGCTGACATGTACTTAGTAAGTAGATAGTAAAGAGACATAAACCTTGGCACCATTTCAGCTGCTTCAAAATAAAATAATAATAATATTAATAACAGAAGCAGAATAATATCAGAAGCATAAAATTAAATTGGTAATGAAATATTTCCTTATGCCGTTCCTTATAGCGCATTTTAATTACAATTTACAACACGAACGATCATTGAAATGTTAATGAACCTGTGCCTCAACTGAATGCTTAGCATCGTCAAATGAATTACTCATCACATATGAAAATAAAATCGAAGAAGAATTATAAATAAAATAGGCAAATTTCAAACAAGTTTTCACTTATGTTGTAATACAAAAAAACTATAAAAATCCAAGCTTAATTTCTTATCAGCAAACATATAAAAATTCTCAGGAAATTGGCAACACAATAAGTATATATAGATTAATGTATATATACTTATTGTTGGAGAGTACACTGACCTCACACAAACAATTTTGCTGCCAATTTTAAATACAAGAAATCGTCACATAATTCCTAATAGACTTTGTTGGTGCAGTTGCCAAGAAAAACTCGTGAGCTGTCGAAAACTAGCAATAAAAACATTTTTGTGTTTTATAATTAATATATATGTTTATGCACGAGAATATGATCGCAAATAAATGTATTTAATATATATACATTGTATATTTGAATACGCGAAATTGCGACAACTTTGTCACGTAGCTAAAGGTTTATATGAAATATTCGCGGAATTGTAACAACATTTGTGAAATTTGAATATAAAATTTGTGCCTTTTATTTGACATAAATTAATTATCAAGTCCAGCAAAAAGACAAATAGCAAACTAAGCAAAGATAACAAAAAAAATACACATATGTGTAAACCTAAACTGAAATATTTGCGCTTGGTAACAATTGCAGGTTGAACTCTCTCCGTTGTTGAACTCCCCCACTTTGGCAGAGCTTTAGTTGTCAAACAAATTGTATGAAAAGACGCCGCTCTATCAGTTAGACAGGCAAGCAGACAGTCAGAAAGACTGGAAGCAAACGAAAAGAAAAACAATAACAAATAATAATAACAATTGGCAGGTAACAAGTGGCGGCTGTCCATCGGAAATTGAAACATTGTCATAGTGTTACTCATACGACGTGTGGCCGGGCAAATTGACAGACTTCAAACAGTTTGTAATTCTTTAGGCCATATGGCAATTGGCAACAAATATTTTTGAAAGTGTTGTGCAAAAGTTGAGTTGCTAGATTACAATAATACAAACTTCATAATTCTATAAGTATATTCTATTATTTTGACTTAATTTAATTGAAAAATAATTACTATCACAAAAATTAGCAAGCCACATAAAAATACTTATGTATAAAAACAATATAATACATCCTCTCTCCCCTCATAACTTTGTCCGTCCTTCCATGCAGCAAATTTCGATTGCCTTAACTGAATGCTTAGGTGCATACTAATGGCCTGTTTAAACGACCCGTTGAACAATGGGGCAAAAACGGTTAAACAATTCATTAATAGAGAAGTGAATTGCTTTTAAATATTCACAAAACGGTTGCAGTTCTTTATATATACACATATATATTAATTGTTGTTGCTACTCGTGTTGTTATTTCTGCTGTTTGCTTTTGTTGCTTGGAGCATTTCCGGCTAATAGGGGCAGGGGCAAAGGCAGTTGCATGATCTTGACACGTGCAACAGCATGGACAAATACATATGTAATTAAGCCAACTTGGAATATAGATTTATGGATTCATAATAATAATTATTTTTATAGTTTTAATAAAAGCTCTCTTTAGTGTGAATTGGACGAATTAGTAAATTAGTATAAAGTTTAAACTAAGCCATTAAATATTATTACATAACGATGCAATCATACAATCAATCAGATAGTTTTGTAAACATGCAGTAACTTATTTACAGAAAAACAAACGCTACCGTTAAATCTGATCGACTACAAAATACTCTGTATCGTTTCTTGAATTAATTTTGTGCATATCATTCAAGCTTGTTAACATGAGCCTCTATATTTATTTGCTAGAAATCTTATTTTCTTATTTGTTTTAAAAGCCAGTGACGTTAATGCTGATTCCGAATATTTGTAAGTATACATTTTCATGGGATTCGGATATGAAATAGATAAGCAAATATTATGGCTAAACGTGCGGTTCATTTGAGGTTTGCCAAATGTAAACAAAATATTGTTAAGGCACGCGCAGACGAGACATGCACACAGACACACAAAACACACAGACCGTACACACACACACACACACACATGATATCAATCATACACACCACATCAGATTTTGAGTGTTTGCCATAAAGCGTTCGGACGCCAATGGCATCCAGAATGAGAATTGAAAGTATCTGCGTCAACGGGATGTGACAATTATTAAACGTAGCTTCCTTTAGAAAGCGTTCCCTAAACCTCAACAGACTTTAATCAACCTTTGATTTTGGATTATAATCATAACATCGTGAATAATATTAACTATTTTAATATACTCCGTTCACATTCCCATTTCTTTCTTCAACTCTTTCTTTTTATGCTTGCAAAATTCCTTTGTCATGTTTTGTTATACATTATTTTTCCTTATCGTTGTCAGATTATTATACATACTTTGATTTTAATTTTATTATATTCGGACTATGCGATATCAATGTACTCTCTGTCTTGCTTTCTATTTTTTTAAAAGTCATTCCAAGTTTACCTTGGCGCTGGCATTAAAAAGTTTTTCCCCATATATCAATAAAATTCTACAGAACCACATAGATTATACGGTTCAAAATGATAACAAATCGAAGATATGTTGGCATTTTAAATTTAATACATGTATATTTTTATTGATGTATACAAATTTGTACCACATGTCTTTAAATTTAGATAAATATACATTTGTGATAATTTGCCTTAACAATTGATAGATTACTTTGGATATAAGCAGGCAGGCATGACGTTATTGATTGTATATATTATATGCCCCATTAAATACATTTTGCTGGCGAAATGAGAATTTTCGCTGGAAAAGTTATTAATAATAATAACTTATTATTTAAAAGCTATTATGATCAGACATATTATTTCGATTTATCAAATTTTAAGTGCTGACTGACTCTCAATCTAATGCTGATACAAAGTATATGTACAAATATATGTACATACTTATATAT
Organism: Drosophila innubila; assembly: GCF_004354385.1. Lineage (NCBI taxonomy): Eukaryota > Metazoa > Arthropoda > Insecta > Diptera > Drosophilidae > Drosophila > Drosophila innubila. The sequence goes on from NW_022995380.1 coordinate 9,006,038, forward strand.
ATAAACACATATATAATAGAAAAGAGAAATGTGTGCATACATATGTAAAATGTATAATAATAGTACAGAGAATGAGTGCAGATAAGATGTGTACCCACTTGGGTTACTTAGCTTCTGCTGTTGTTGTTTTTGTTTTTTTTTTGTGATAAGAGCATTGTGGCATTTACTGTTTGTTATGAGTTATGAGCACAGACAGTGCCCAGCCAGGCAGCGAGTAAATTACTAACCATTATAGGTACCAGCATGTTGGTAGACAGAACTTGAATTGCTTAAATACACTACGAATATAAAACATATTCGCACTTACATAAAGTCCTCGATATCCACAAACTGTGTGAACTGACATGGTTCAGGATGATTTGGCGCGTAGCCATAACAATATTCATAGCCCCAAGGTTGATTTTCACGACACGGTGTTTCCAGATTCAGCAACCTCATGCCCGGCTGCACATAGGGTATGCTCTGGGTCTGCTGACCTACATAGACGTTGGGAAATTGCCCATAGTCTGACTGATGCTGTTGGTATGGATGATATCGGGAAATTTCCATGCCAGCTGGCCTATTGTAGATGGCGCCACCATTGCCACATTGACCCGTAAACTGAGGTCGAGACGTGGAATTGTTATAGAAACCGACATTATTAAAGTTCACAGCTGGCTCATTAATTGGCCTGCAGCCATATAGAGTGCCATTTCCTGTATTTAGTTGCTGCTGTTGTTGTGGTTTCACATCCGAGTCATAGAACATAGAGTTGGCATCGTCGCCATAGAAAGTACTATCATTGCAGGAAAAATCAGAGTTTTCCCAAGCATTGCAAGAATTATACATTCTTTAATTGAATGACTTAAGCCATATAATAAAAGCACATACAAACACACACTCACGCACAATCGTTTGGTTTTAATTTAGTTTATTTGTGTTAGAAAATTGGTACAACAACCGTCGAGTAGCAACATTTGAAATGAACAGAAAATTCTATTAGCACGAAATTCATATTTATAGGCCTCAAAACGAAAATCGCAAATATCAGCAAGCTGATATCAAAACTCAGATACTACCCACACACATGCATATAAGCCCATGAAAATCCTAGACAACAACAAAAAGGCAACTGGTGAGAGAGGAACGCTTCCAATGTTCCAACCAAAGGTAAGAATGAAATCGCTGTACTACACCAGATATTAACATCAGAACTTTGCCAGCTATCAGTTAGAACTCGACTACTGATAAGATAAAAGCAAAACAACTCGCTGCTGTTACCGCTCATTTCTCTCAGCCAGGTTATACGGACCTGGCCATGTCATACGGCCAAATTCATGTGGGAATTGACCAGATAAGACAGATAACGGAGTGCGCAAAATGGAAAACATATTAAAATCAGCAAAAGCAAAAAAGCAAAGGAATTACTTTTATTAGCTTGTTGCTAATTTGTAATTAAATTGGCCAAAAGTATTGCATACTCTTAAGCGCCGCAAATGTTATCGCTCTCTATCTATCTCTGTCTTCTTCTATCTCTCTTGCTTTACATTAACTTATCTCTGAAGGACTCTTGCCTATTTATTTGCATACGCAATACGCTAATGAGTCACAAACTGCAGTAGTTTTTAGCCAAACATTAGATGAAATAAACCGCTTACAAATCAAAACCCGTTAACATAAGACAGCTGAGTGACTGGCTAAAACGACTTGGCCAACCAAAATGCTTAACAATTAGCAACGTTCTTATGCCAGACAAATATGTTGCCCTCATCTATGTTAACATAATAACATCATATTTGACAAATATTTGACTTGTTTAATATTTTTGGCAAACATGTGTTGAGACTGAAGCAAGATAACTAGAACAACAAACTAAAGTACAAGCAGTTGGAGAATAAAAATAATGGGAAACATTAGGTTCGTTGAGAATTGGAAGCTGAGTTTTAAAACGTCTTACAATTAATTTTATTTTTTTTTTTTTTTGTCAGACAATACATTTTTGTTACAATTATAGGCTTAGTCTTAAACTGAGGTGTATCTGAGCAAGGTAGTAATCTATATCAGTTGACGTTTAAACGGTTTCAGATTTATAAATTTGATTGATATATAACTGAAAGAGTCACCCGATTGGAGCTGAATCTGTCGAGCCATCTTTGATAAGCGAAACGCATTTTAATTTAAACATCAATTGATACAATATAGCAATATATCAAATTTAAAAACCATTTAATAATGGTGTATCAAATGTTGATTAAATTTATTTGAATTTTAAATAAATAGTACATTTAAAAAGTAATTATACAGCTCTGAAATTAAACGATTTAGAAAAATACTCCCAAGGTAATAATACAACAATATATTATATCAAAAAAGTAAATACAAAACGTTTGCCAAAAATGTGGTCAGATATACACGATACAAAATACACGATACGGGATTGTAAACTTGTATAGTTTATGGCATAAGAAAGACAATTAAGGGGTGTTCCATTTTTTAATCTTCCGTATTACAACAACGAATCATCAGGACAACAACAGGCGAACTGCGGTTTTTGCGCAACGCGCAAGAATTATGAGCAATTTTTGAATACTGCGTCTCTGCCAAAAGCAGAGGCTACATAAATTAACTTTCCCTCTCAAAAATAAATATAAAAATGACTAGAGGATACCCTACAGATTGGCAAGGCATTATTAAAAAGTTCGAAACGTATAAGATGTTCACTAAGCTCTTTTCTTCTATTCATACTTTAGATATGGATACTGGAATATCTTCTATTCTTCTAAAACTTGAGTCAGCTCGGAAGCTTATCTATATTAAACAGCTCAGAAACTAAACTTTTTAAGAAACCATCAGACTGTTTAAGTTTTTTATACAAACGTATTATACCCCTTTTCTACCCATGAAATGTAATTATTACATATCTTTTTAGTAAATCGACTGGTAAAAGATACAACGGAGAGAGCAAAACAGACGCACACACATACAGATACACAATCACACACAGATTCAAAAGACGCGCGAGGCTGCTGCATTTGATGACTGCATGGCAACAAAGTCGTTCGTTTGTTCGTTGGAGAAGCGTTTTCGTCTCAGGCCTCAAGACGAATTATACGAGGTAAAAAACAACAACAACAGCTGCGTATTTTATATGAAAATAAAGAAAAGCAACAACAACAGGCATACGGAACATAGGCACACCATTAACACACACACACACATACACTCGCACACACACTTTACACCCCGCATACCGTTCAGTGTCGTCACATTTTAGCTCGATTGCGCAAAAAGTAGGTCGTCGTGGCCAGACAGAGGCTGTCGTAGCCAGCAACAACAACAACAACAGTAATAACAGCAGCAACAACAATCATATAAATAACAACAACAATATGGCATATCATTAAAATATTTTACATTGTATGCGTAAGCTTGTGTTAATTTTTGTGCGTTTGCCTTGCGCTGATATTGAAATATATACAATTTGTATTTATTGTTTTGTTCAATTTTTACTAAAATACCCGATAGTCAAAGAATAACACAGGGTATATTTGATTTTACACTGCTGATTGATATATTGATATGGTTTTATGCAAATGCGAAGAAGATTAACAAGAATTATTATATCGAGTATTCCATATTATATACTAAAACGAATTAAGTAAAGCATTTGCAAGCCCCACTTGTTGTTGTGAGTATATTTTAATTGAATCTACATATAATTTTGTTATAATTGAGGCTAAGATGTCTCAAAAGTATATAAATCAAATGAGCGACAGACAAGTTTATAACGAGGTCAAATCTAGAGATGAAAAACCAACAAAGAAATCCTGCAAAAGTCGTGAGTCTGTCGTGATAATAAATTAATAAACAAAAATCTTGAGAGACATTGAGAGTTGCAATAAAGTTTATTGTTAAAACATTTAATGCAATTTGCTAAAGCTAGCATATTGTAAATTTTAGTATGCAATAGCTATAACAGCTTTAAAAACTCTATTAAATCAAAGTTTATTTTGGAATTTTAATGGACGATAATGAAAACAAAGCTGAGTTCTCATGAAAATCACACAGATTAATCACGTGACTATCACTAGGCAACACAACTTAATCCAAAAGACATGCACAATTATCATAAACTGTTATAGCTGTCGCTATCAATCGACAATATTCCATAACACAAATTAAATAAAATTTAATCTATGTCACAAACCAGTTCACAATTCGACATGGAAAACTTGATCAGTTTTCTTCAAAACTAATCGTTTACAGAACCGCTTTTTAACAAATGATTTACAAACTGAAGTCACGTAGGCCAAACGAAAAATGATTCAATTTAATGCAAATGCTGCATATTTTTTTAAAAATTTAAAAGAGCAAGAAAAGAAGTAAACATTATGTTTAATGTGTATAGTGATCAATAAATGATATAAGTAAATGCGTGGCTGTTACTTTAGGGGCGGGTCAGAGACACGCCTAAGAGGGCAGACAAACAATAACAAAACAAAAAACAAAAAACAAAACAAACTGATAAAACAAAACAACAAAAAACTGGTTATGCTACTGCTGTGAGCACAACAGGTTTTTTTTCTTTTTCCTTCTTAATATACCTTGTTGGTATATTTAAAAATAACCTCAACCCAAGAAATATGCGTAGTTCGGAGGAATTCCAGAGAGCAGAGTGGAAATGTATATATTTATGGGCTGGTCCGTATAACGTAGTTCAAGGATATCTTGATAATCTTCCTAGTGCCAGCAGCAGCAACAGGTGCGATAAGGGTTAACTTCAAATACCAAATCAGAAAATAATTATTTTTCGAGTATATCGTGTCTTTCGTATTTGGGTTTAGTTTTTGATTTCTTTCGACTTTCAAGGTAAGGTCTCGGTCAACGCGTTCTCTTTTACTGTCTGACTTCGTCAAAGCTGTATAATTATCGCAAATGCAAAAAACCAGGCGTGATTAATGATTACGTTTAGATTTCTTTATAGGTATTGAAACGTTTTCTTTTCCTTTCTGCACTTTGCCCTGTTCCTATTAATGCATATATGTATGTCAGTCTTTAAGCTGAATCATCCATACATCAAAAAAAATTTCAATCATTACACAAATCAAATAAATATGTGATAAGCTGTTACCTATCCCTTAAAAGCTGACATGACGTACGTAACTCGAACGGTTATAAATATTGTATCCGAATGAGTAAAAGAGCTGATAATTATAATAAATCTTTTAAAAATGTCTTGTTACTTATAAATATATAAAATGTAATGTAGTTGAAAGTTTTCTAAATTAATAAGATGGGCTTTTTTAGCTTAATATAATTATGAGCTTATTTAATACGTTATATTCTAGAAAGGACGGTCACACTATGAAACCTAATGTAATTAAATTTTGTGTTATTTTCATTTAAAATTAACCGTTTCCCAATATATTGATGCATCAGCTTTGAGAAGTCTAATATTATTATTAGGTACTGAATTCCAATATCGTTATAGGGTGCAATTTGTTTGAATAATTTGTCTCGCAACCCTAATAGAAATAATAGAGAAAAATATTAACGTCGCGACGCTGACGTTGACGACGAAAACGCAGCAGCAGCAGCAACAGCAACAGCGGCAGCAGTTGCGGCTGAAGAAAATAAAAACAAAAAAAAAAAAAGAAAGCAAAACGCTTATGCAATAGCAACGGCCCATCCGACAGATCACATGGGCAGGAGCTGTTGTTGTTTGCTTCAATTTTTTTAGTATTTATTTAATATTGTTTTCTATTAATATGAGGTTCAATTGGAATTGGCCATATAGCTCACCTTCGTTTCTCCTTTGGCTTGCCACTGGCGGTCAAAGCTGCACCTGCAGCAGCGGACGCAGTTTTGGCTCCAGCGTTGTTGTTGTTGCTGCTGCTCGTTGTGGATGACGTTGCTGCTACAGCGGCAGCGGCGGTACGTTGCTTTTGAGCCTCCGCTGCCGCATCGATAGTATCAATTAACGAAACCATTTTCTTTGAAATGATAAAACCGCAGCAGCATTCAAATTTATCGATGTGTTGTTATTGCTTGCTGCTAACTGTTTCCGTTCGCTGTTGTCGTTGCTAATCACTTATATTATTATTATTGTTGTTCCAGTTACTGCTAAAGTTGATTTTGTGTTCTTGCTTTCGTGCTGAGACTCTTGGTTATTGATATTGCTTTACTTTTCTTTTCGTTTCTTTATTTTCAAATTAAACTATTCAAATCGAATTACTTTGTATATTTTCGAATTCTTTTGCGCACGTCTTTCGTATGCACACCAATACGTAACTGCGTATATATTCGTAACTGTATGTGTGTATTTCGTTGTTTGTGTGCGTTATTTATTTTGTCAGTGTGCGAGCAAGACAAGCACCTCAAATTTATAGTGGAAAATAAAACTGTTTTAAGAACTGTTGACGATTTATTAGAGTATGGATATTAAAGTTAAACTCTTAACACTGCTGCTAAGAATAAATGTATTGGTATTTTGACGAAAGCAATTCGCACAACACTCACTACACTGGCGGCTGTTGGTAATTGGACTTTCTATTTTGTTACTGATTTGGAGCGCGTTCGAACTGCAAGCGATTGCCACAAGGTTATTGCTTGTTTTTATTTATGTATTTGACTTCAGGTGACGACTGATTGCACTGTAGCTCGATTGCTATTGCACTTTGAAATTCTGCACAGATTTGATATTAAATTCACGTTTTAGCGTTTCACATGTGAGATTTATTAGCACTATAAGCATTTTACAATGCGTTTAATAACATTTTCGACACGGTTTTCACAACTTTTCTTATTTTTCTTATGTGGTCGTCCGATATATAGTGGCGGTGGGGTGATTGATAACCGATAAAAAATGACAAGCAACCATGTTACAGATGTTTCTAGTAAGAAATACCATAAGCAAATACCAAATGTAAATTAGCAGTTGCCAGACTGTTTTTCAAGTGTTTTAACAGTGAATTCAAATTTTTTGCAATAAAAATTGCTGAATGCAAAAACTGCAATAAATTATTAATTTGTTAAAAACATTATATTAGAAATTATATAAAATAAAGGTATTTACTTTTATGAACGTTTGAAGTTAGTCACACCTCGGAAGTTGTTAAAATCGACAAAACTTCAAAATTCAGAAAAATTACCACGATCATTTAAAAAACAAAAGGAAAATATTCGAAAACTTAAATAAGATTTCTCGGTCTGACAACGCTAACATAAATAGCAACTTTTTTTATACCCGGTGACGATGTCTTTCAAAAAAAATTACAGTAAACAAAATTGTTTTTGTTTTTGAATTATCTGTTTATTGAAACATTTTACTAAGCTTTTGAGATGGCATTGGTGGCCACTTGTTTATCAGCTACAGCAGCGGCGGCTCCAGCACCACCTGAGAGTTCATCTACATCCTTAACACTGGATCCATTGTCTGCATTCATAACATCGCCAAGCGCATCGTCGTCATCATCACCACTGTTGGTTTTGTTGTAGACCGTAGGATACTGCTGGAAGCAATCCTGCATTTTTCGGAATGCCTCATAGCAATCAGAACCTTTGGGCTCTGCCTCGCTATAGTGAAAACATGAGAATGCCTCGCGAAAGTCAACGCCACAGGGACCTGTGGCCATGCCTCCCAAGCACGGACAGCTCCAATTGATGTCGCCATCCTTTGTAATTAGACCCTGGGGCGCCTCTGGTGGAGGCAACTCTATTGTGCTTGGCGTCGAATGATCCTCTTTGGTGGCAAAGATCACCTTATCCTTGCCAAAGACTTTGCAATATGAAAATGCCATTCTTATGATGATTCTTCACAATTCTCGTTATCTCCGTCTTTCTCAAAGTCCAGAGGCGTTTTAGATGTTTTGAGCACTTGAAAGTGACAAGGTACCTCCTGATATTGACCAATCAAGGTGATGGCTGCACGCGCTCGCTCGTAGAACTCCTGGGGCACACGGAACACAACACGTCGATGCTGTACACTGAATTTAATTATTTCCAAATTGGTTCTGCCACCAATTTCACCAAAAAATCTCTCCAACGAGTTTTGAACGCAGCCCCGAAAAAAGACTGGTGTGAGTACAACGGAATCAAAATCACGAAATTTCCTAGTGTTGCACAACAAAAACAAATCATTATTTACAAATCATTGTAATATGAAAAAACAATAAATACAATCACGCACGTGTGGTACGAATTGCATTAACTTGTTTTGTACTTACAGTTGCACATCAAAGTAATGATGTCTAATCATACTTTTTTCACTGGCTTGCTTTCTGACCGTCTGCTTCTTTCTGCTCGGCCTTATTTTAGTTTTGTGTCAGAAACACGTTGTAAATGCCGGCTAAATACTTCTTTTTTATTATTTATGTAATTGCTGCTGCTTGTGCCTTTTGATGTTTCGTTTTCGCTGTTCCGTGTTCTTCTTCTGCTTCTTTTAGTCAAACAGCTGTTAATGATGATAGAAATGTGAATGGTTAAAATGATTGCAACATTTCACAACAAAGCCCGCGTACTTTTAACAAAATTTTGATCAATTTTAATCGAAAGCAGAATTTATCTTATTGACTTAGTATCTGTTGTATCAGTGAATAGCACAAAATGGAACAAAAGCAACGCACGGCACAAAAGCAGGCTGATGCCACCGGATCAACGGCTGTTGTCAGCGAAGACGAGGAGGATGCGGGGCCGCTGGATGTACTGAAATTGCAGGTACACTGCTAGATGGTATACACTGTATTTATAGCAATTACATTTGTAAATATTTTGTAATCTGACAGGGCAACAATATCAATCCCAGGGACATTAAACTGCTGCAACAGGCGAGTCTGCACACTGTGGAGTCTGTGACATATGCGACGCGTAGGCAACTGTTGAACATCAAGGGGCTTGGCGAGTCCAAAGTGGATCACATCATGAAGGAGGCATCCAAGCTGGTGCCACTCAGTTTCACAAGTGCCCGCACCTTTCACCAAATGCGCTCGGAAGTTGTCATGCTGACAACGGGCTCCAAGGAACTGGACAAGCTGCTTGGCGGCGGCATTGAGACGGGCTCAATAACTGAAATCTTTGGCGAGTTTCGTTGTGGCAAGACGCAGATTTGTCATACACTAGCCGTGACCTGCCAACTACCTATTAGTCAGAATGGCGGTGAGGGCAAAGCTTTATATATTGATACGGAGGGCACATTTCGACCGGAACGTTTATCGGCCATTGCACAGCGCTACAACATGGAGGAAGCCGATGTACTGGACAATGTGGCCTGTGCCCGTGCCCACAACACGGATCAGCAAACGAAACTTGTTCAGATGGCAGCAGGCATGATGTTCGAATCCAGGTGAGTGCCGAGATCGTTAGCTCCCCAGGCTTCTTATTTGATTAGAGATTATATCAGTGCAAAGCTTTGGATAGCTTATAAGATCAATGACCATAAATTAGGTGTAACTCTTCCCATTTGGCAGAAAGGTTTTTATACCATAATCGGACCTGATTTTTATACCTGGATCATATAACTCCCATCGGTCGAAAATCATGTTTTAGTATAAAATATTTTTTTGTTTTATTGTGATATCTAACAGAGTATGTAGTTTATTCGGTCCTATACATGCATACCAAATTGTGCTCAGATCTGTTCACCATATCATATAGCTGCCATATAACCAATCATGTTTTAGTATGAAAAACTTTTCTTTTTTTGAGATATCTCAACCAATCTGACAGAGTATGCATTTTAGTTGATCTTATACATCCAAACAAAACTGGGCTCAATTCTGTCCACTGTATCATCCAAAATAAAATATGGTATCCTACTATCGATTCTGCTCAACTGATTTGCTTATTTTTAATTGTTTTACTTATTTTTTTTTAGATATGCCCTGATAATTGTAGATAGTGCAATGGCTCTCTATCGCTCGGAATACATTGGACGCGGTGAGCTCGCTGCCCGTCAGAATCATTTGGGTTTATTTCTGCGAATGCTGCAGCGCCTGGCCGATGAATTCGGTGTGGCAGTGGTCATAACAAATCAGGTGACGGCACAGGTCGATGGCGGCGCTGCAATGTTCCAAGCGGATGCCAAGAAACCAATTGGAGGACACATCATGGCCCATGCATCAACCACTCGCCTATACCTACGCAAGGGGAAGGGAGATGCCCGTATATGCAAAATATATGACTCGCCTTGTTTACCCGAATCTGAAGCCATGTTCGCCATACTACCGGAGGGTATTGGTGATGTCCAGGAAAAAGATTGATAAAGCTTGTTAATATATGTTTGTACTTATTTTAAATGCATTCAATATCAGAGAATATATGTAATTTATAAAACTAATATAACTATTATGGCCACCATAAATAATTTATTATTGACTTTTATATTAATAAACAACTATGTAAAATGATTTCTTTGTCAAAAAATTTACTTGACAACCTGTATGCACACATACTAACTTGTGTGTAAGTTATGTGTGCATGCATTAAAAGTGTACCAATTCCACTCGTTTCAAAGTACACTTGTCCCATTGCCAATAGTTTTATTATTGTTTACAAACAAGAAAAAATTAGTGCAAATGCACAACGCTGAAGACTTTAACTACGGCGACTCTGATCCTTTGGCATTGCAGAGTGAATCTTTCCTTGAAATTGAGCTCGTCGATCACAAGAATGCAGCAAATAATGAAGTCAACTTAAAGAGTCCGCCACTTCGACGGAGTAAACGGCAACAACATGAGATGCAGAAAATCAAAGATGCTGACGCGGAAGTCAACTCAAATCTCAATCCTGCTGAAGTAATGTCGAAGCCGCTGTTTCCAATTACGAAAAGAATGCGGGAACGTATCAAGCGCATGAAGCAGCGCATGTTGGCCACATTAAAACTGACCAATGAGCAAATGGCCGAGAGACGCCAGAAGCGTGCCATGCAGACCAGAGAGAGTCGTCGGAGGGCCGCAAATGCTGACGCTGCTTACCGACGAAAGGAGACCGATAAGAAGATAGCCAGAACAAAGACACAGCGGGAAATGGAAACGCCAGAGCAGATGGCCGTGCGCATGGCCAAAAAACGTGAGGAAGGTCGTCGGTATTTGGCCAAAAGAATGCAAAACGAAACTCTTGAGCAAAAGGCTGCGCGACAGGAATATCAGCGATTATATAGCAAAAATCGTAAACCCGTTAAGTTTGTTTAAATATATGCTTGACTGTAATTATAAAAGAAAAAGTATGTTAGCGAAAGAGAAATTGCCGATAGCCAGAATATATGCGTAAGAGCGAGCAAGCACTAAGACAGCGAAAATAAAGAGCGCTCTCTGCCTTGTTATTGTACCATGCCCAGACCCAAAGAGCGAGAGAGTAAGAGTGTAAGCGAAAGAATTGCTGACGTTCGATTGTGTTAGATCCGGATAAACCATATTTTGACCACCGTACAGGCCGAATCCGTTAGCAATTTATATGTACGCAGATAAACGTCACAAAATAAATATGGTCAAGAGTTTATTCTTTAATGGATCTGATTACACATATTTGCAGTATTGTGTATAACATAAACTAATTGTATAATATTTAATGTGATTATCAATTTTGTGTGTTGATCTGAAGCAGCTTCAAGACCACGTCGGTCTCATGGATGAAATAACATAGATTGGTTGAAGTGCCCCGATAATGAAATTATAACTAATAGCAAGCATTGCAACCAGTCCATTGGCTGTCGTGTCAATTTCAGAGATGGGAATCAGGATTCAGGACTTCATATAATGTGTCTCGCTTAAAAGTAACTGAAATAATATAAAATTTTGTATTTGCTTATTTGGAAATAAATTGTTGTTTAAGTACTACTCACCTTATGTTAGTATATGGAACAAAGAGGTCAGGTTTAAATACTTAACGCCGCCTTTTTGTGCCCCGTCTAATTTTGGGCATTCTCCTTTGACGCAGCGTCCTCCTCTTTTGCCTTCAATAGACTATCATAACTGAGCTCGCTCATCGAGACGCGCAGGTTATCGTTGATGTTTTTCGTATAGTTCTTGTAGATGCGCACTTTCTCGCAAAACTCCACCCAAAAGTTCTCCTCTGGCTCCGGATCGGGATTGAAGAGTGTCTTGAAGCCATCGTATATGACTGTTGAAACTTTACGTATTACCTGCGCCTTCTCCTTAAATTCCAACTCATCAGATATGTCCATTTTCCACAACTCTAAATTGCCAACATAGCGACGTAACCGTCGCATTATATCAACGCATTCGGGATTGCGTAACAACATCAATCGATTCAATTCGATCTCCTTCAGCTGCTCCAGTATCTCCAGGCATCTGCCCACATTGGCTCGTCGCAGTCCCAGACACTCTCGCAATTGCTGCGATAGTTGTATAAAGTCACGTTCCATGAACAGAGCATCCTCCTGCTCAATCAGCTCCTCAATGAATCGCACTGCCTCCTGCTTGGGTATTTCATCACGCATTGGCTCAATGACAATCCTCTCTGGCATCGATTCAGCATCAATCTGTCCCGATTCCAACTTTAGCTTTAAATCAATTGCCTCCTTGCGTGCTTTCTCCAACCAGGCCTGTTCCGCTGCGGCGTTCTCAAAACTGTTTGGCTTCTTGTAGTTGATGTTGATGCCCAGACACTTGGCCGAGGGCATGTAGACCATAAGTAGATTATTCTGAATGATCTGTGGATGGAGGAATCGATTAATTGCATAGGCTAACTAGAAAGAACACCGAATATTTGATACCGTTGCAGAGCGCTATAACCGCTAGCTAATTATAATAAATAGGCTGCATTGATTTGTATGGGCCCAAAAAATTTAAAAATTCCTGATTGCCGCTTTTTGAGTTGAAAAATGGATTTTTTTTTTTAAATTTGTAGCATGTTATTAATAGCATATCTTTAGTGTTTTTATTATGGTTCTGACAAGATTTGTATCAAAGCTCTTGTTAGGACCAGGACTATAGAATCATTGTCATTTAAACATGATTTTCAGACATGCAAGGACTGTGAGCCCCAAATTTTTCAACCCAAAAATCGGGGACTAGTAATTGATTTCAGAAACATGGATTCATTGTTAAAACATATTAGAATTGATTTTAGATTACGAATTTAGTTTAGGTTTTAGGGGAAAAATAGATGCACCCTAATAGCTAATATGTTAAAAATAGGATATAGTAGTCTGATGCTAACAAAATTTGGTCAGGATGTATAAGACAACACCAAATACACAATCTATGAGATTGTTTAAGATATGATAGATTGATGGTGGACATGTATTAGCTCCCGATCCAGAAAGGGAATATTACCCTCTGCAAGGGTATAATAATTAAATTGGTTTAGATCCACTTACGTTTACTTGGCGTGAACGTTTTTGCATTGGTGTCACCGCCGCTGTGGGCTTGGACTTTTTGACGGCCTTTTTGTTCGTGTTGGCAGCTCCAATGCCTTCGGGTGGCACTCGCTTCTTTTGCGGCGGTGGCCCATCAACGGCATCCGAGCTGGCATCCTCTGTGTCGCCGTCGACATGACGAGCTTGTACTTTTGTCTTCCGTCCTCCTCCTCCGGCTGCACCACGCGCTTTTTGTTCGCTGTCTTCAGTAGCTGCAATATTTGTTGTTGCCGATGCTGTTGTTGTTGATGGCGCCACAGTCGCTGAAGTGGCGGCGACTGTTGTAGTTGTCGCATCGGCTGGAGCAGCGGCTGCCTCTGAAGTCGCTTCAGCGTTACTCTCACCGACTTCATCGGTATTTGGCATATCGATCGGAGCAGAGTCCTCGCCACGAAGTGCGCTCTCAATTTGATCGATGGCCTCGTTAAACTTGGCGCGCTTCATATTCTTATCAGTTGCAAACTTCTCCTTATTCTCCACATATGTGAAGAGATCTTCGATTTTTATGTTTGCCGTCTCTCCGGTACCGTAAAAGTAAACATTGTACTTTTTGTTGTTATACTTTGTAATCTTTGCTGGCCACGCCGGATAACCCTTCACTTTGGCAAATACCAAATCACCAATATTGAACGATTTGCCAGCCTTTTCTTTACCCATTATTACGTTTAATATTTGCAAAAAATTGCTTCAATTGTAAATTTGTTTTGTAGTTGATTACTTGGCGTCTGCTGCTATTTCTCTCATTCCCTAGAAACTCGCGCTTTGCTCTTCTTCTTGTTCACTCACAATTCACAGTTGCTGTCATTCACAAAATCTGGTGGCTGTACACGGGAAACAGTCAGCTGTTAATTGTGACAGTGACTGACAACAATTTAACATTAATAAATATATATTCAGCAATGTTTTGATATAATTTTTTTTTTTAGGCCTATGCACGTAAAAGCAAATAGCAGCCAGAAATAGCTAATTTTTCTCTAAAAAGTTGGCAGCACTGACAGTAGGTGAATTCTTAAATTGCGCGCGCGTTTCCGAGATTTTTCCAGGGCTGTCAAAGCTTTAAAAAAGTGCTAATTCAAATTTGTGTTACTGATACAAATTGCATTTTATAAATAAAATATATATAAAAAATAATTAAATTTAATGAAAATTTAAAAATCGAAATTAGATAAAATAAAGGTAAACATTTTAATGGAGGTAAGAAGTTAGTCACCCCTTGGGCAAAGACATTACAAAATAAATACTAAAAAATATATTAAAAAAATATCGACAAATCTAACAAAAAAAAATTTCGCAAAAATTTAAAAAGCTCTAGCTTGAAAATTAAGAATATTTAAAAACAAACTACATTTATTCCGTGTACCTTTTTTCTTAGATTTAACTATTTTCTTTTGTAAAAAAAAAAGCTGGGTGGCAGCTTATGATTCTTTCCTATTAAAATTGGCAGCACTGAACCAACCGTTAAAATGCCAAATGGCATTTAAAATAACAACAAATTGTTCCCGTCCAATATATTAGGTGTTGATCATATAGTTAAATTTTTAAATAACTTGTATAATAGTAAAGTTCTACAATTGGTTTTTATGATAAGCCATATAAATTTTACATAAAAGACTTTAAAGTCAAGGAAACTTTGCTGACATGCACAGCGCAACCAACGGCTGAAAATATATTTATTTATACTTACACAGGTACAAAAATCGTTTAGACTTAAACCCACCCCCACCCACGAATACGTACACCTTACGCACTAGGAATTCACCACGCCGTCTGTTTACGATACAACTGAAAATACATATTTCGAAATGTGTTTGCTGTTTAGCGTCTTATGAGTCAGTCGACTTTTGCACGTCGGATGGGAAAATTCAGCAGAGTATTTTCCGAGCACTCAATTGAAATTTGTTTACGCAGCTACGAGAAAATATTTAAGCTCTACCAAATAGTTTTTATATACATACGTTCTGGAATTTGTGGAATTTTTATATCTTTTGGCGCAAAATTGGGCAGCGATACCATAAACATGCAAGAGTTAATTACCATTCCCAATTTGCCAAATAGCCTGGCAACAGACACACAAAAGAAACTTAGAAGTATTGTCGACGACATTAATAATATATCGAAATCAGTTTTATCTGATAATTGTGATGATGCTGAAAACGTCGACCGCGACTGCCAAATGTGAGTGCTTAATTCCCTTTATACTACTTAATTCAATACTAGTTTATTTATTTATACACTATGTAAACTCTCGTTAATTACAAGTCAAGGTCGCGCTTATGTCATATACACCCAAAGCTCTGTTTTTGATGGGTTTGGTTGCATTTTACTTTGTATTCGTAGGTGGGCCTTACGTTTGTATTTGTAATTCTTATATCATAGGTATGCGTGTCTGAATAATATTGCCTTATAAATATTTTGTATCATTTTCCATTCATTTTAATTAAAATTCCAATTAAAAATCTAAATAATCTGTATTAATTTAGGTTTCTATTCTTATCAAAATTTAAATAATTAATCTATCATTTGCAAATTTTGCCCTTATTATATCCTTTGTGTGGAACAGAGTATGAATGTGTATTGTGTTCTGTGAAACATATGGCCATTATTTTGATACTATAATGAAATGTGCCAATGCAGTAAGAACTTTTATTTTGATTCATTGTGCTAAACTACATGCCAAATACCTTTTCAGATCTGGCCCTGTTTATTTTCAATGCGTTGAGTTATTTCTAGAGTAGTTCATTACACACCTGGTCAAAATCAAATACCTTATACCTAATAATACAAAGATCTTTTTCAAAAGAGAATACAAAACTGTATAGAAGTTGTACTGATATATATTGTCACATTTAAAATGAACAGATTTTTAGATTCTTTTTAGTGAATTTATTTCCTTAAGTATTCCTAGAATATAGCTTATTATTATTTAAAAACTGAAAAAATATATATTTTGCATATTTTTTGGCGGTAATTATCGACAGCCGTGACTCTGACAATTGAATTGAAGGACAAAATAATTGCAAAAAAAAATAATACATTATTCATAATGAGGCAGACGAAGGTCTGCATTTCTCTGACTATCTGTCTGTCGTTCTCTCCGTCTGTCAGTTCGTTGGCTGTCAAATTCAAAAAAAAAAGAGAAAAAAATTGGCAAGAGGAATAGGCAACATTTTTAACCTTGAGTTGCATATTCTAAATGCCTAGGTGACTTCCCAAAACACACGCCTATGTATGTATCCGCATTGTAACACAATATTTTTTGTACATATTGTCAATTTGCATACACAGGTGAATATTAATATCTTCTATAAAGCGCGGCACAACAATGCTACAAGGCTGAACTCAATTCTTATTGGCATTAACCCATTTCCCTTTGTCAGTCGTCACATGATTTTATTCGCAAAATTATAGAGTGTCAACAGCACTCTAGGAATAATATACCAATCCCGCTTCCCTGCCTTTCGTTTCAAGAGTGTAGCTAAAAGCATAAATTTTGTTTAAGAATACAAAAAATTAAAAATTGTTATTTGGGCTTAATAAACACAATCATTGTGTCGCCCACAGTCTCGAAATGTGCGAAATAAACATATTTCGAATTTGTTTTTGTTTTCCATTTTCTTTTTTGCTTTTTTGCTTTTCATTTCTCAGGAGGAGAATTATAAATATAATTTTTACATACATATTTTCGTGGATGGCATTTCGGCGTGGTCAAGTGAAAGTGTCCGATGATTAATTTTGGCAATGTTCCAGCGGAATTTGTGATTATTATTTAATGACGACGAAATGTCGCCATACAAAAATCCATTGAACTTATAAATAAATTAGTTTGATGTTGTTTTACATTAACATTCCTCAACGGCACAGCTAAAGGTGTGAATGAATCTGTCAACCGAATTGCCAGTCAGCACTTAACACACCCCAAATGGTCCAAATACAAGTAATTGCCAAATTGTCGATCAAATGGAAAACATATCTTTTTTAAAGTCAATAACTTAAGAGATTTTTTCGATTTCTACAAATAGTAAGATCGTTTAACAAGTTATAAATATATTCTCAAGTTTATTTTAATTACATTTATCTTAAACTTTTCTTTAAATTCAAACTATTTTAGATTAAATTGAAATAAAATTAACACAAACTGAACTTACGAAAAACAATCAAAGCACTCCAAACATACTAAGATTCGCTAAATGCTGGAAATATATTTTTACGTTCTGAAAATTTAATTATTTTTTAAAAAATGTTGAGATGAGAAGATTTTTGAGATTCTTTCATCAGTGGGGTGCTAACAGGTGCGTGGGGTGTTCTTATATCCATTTTCAGCACATTTACCTTTTGCGTTTCAAAAACAAATTGTTTCTTTTTTGCTTACCAGTCAAACAAATAACATAATAAATTAATTCTATTTTTATAATGCGCATTATTAAACACTAACAAGCTACTAATTATAAACAAATTCCTTTATAAATATACATACGAATTTGCGTATGTGCATAGGGACATATGTTATCTACATATAAACTTATCTATGTATGTATGTTTATTATTTTGAGTGCAAAAAACAATGACGTACATGACCGATCACTAGGATTAATACGCTTCATTTTAAAAACAAACACAAAGATAACAAAAACAAAAAATGTTATTTTTATGTCCATTCATAAAATGTTTTCAGGGAGAAAAATTTCTTAAATAAAACGCAAATATCTTCTTTACAATCTCTTTACTTATTTACGTGTTAGCTCTTAAGTTTTTTCAATCACTAAAAATAAGAAATAATATATATTGTTGACAGTTTCTTTACCATGTATATGGGCTTAAAATAATTATGTTGAGTGACTAATTTAAAAAAATTTGTTATTCTCATTTTCGTTTCAGTCAGGTGAAGGCGGAGAACCATACACCGTATCCGGGCATCTCACGTTTGACGCCGTCACTTTATTTATGCGGTGCTGCGGCTGTGGTACCTGCACATCTGGACAAGCTGGGCGTGAGCTGTGTAGTCAATGTGGCTCCCGAATTGCCGGACACCCCACTGTCCAGCGTTAGTAATCCATTATACTTACGCATTAACGCACAGGATCGGGCTGGAGTCAACTTGGCGGCTCATTTCGATGAGGTTGCCGATTTGATAGAAGAGGTACGACTAAGTGGCGGCTGTTCCCTGGTGCACTGCGTTGCAGGCGTCAGTCGGTCGGCTTCGCTGTGCCTAGCCTATCTCATGAAATACGGCGGAATGAGTCTACGTGAAGCCTACACACACGTGCAGTCTATTCGCCCCAAAGTCCGACCAAATTCAGGATTCTTCCAGCAGCTGCGGCAATATGAGCAAGAATTGCGAGGCAGCTGCTCGGTTGCAATGATTTACTTTGCATCATTGGACAAGGAAATACCCGACATACTAGAGCCGGAATACAGAGCCATGGAGGACTTTTATCAAAGATATCGCAATTCGCTAAAGAAACGTTAAGATCCCAAAACTAAATATGGTCCGGTTTCTTAATTTTATGTGATATGTGTCCAAAAGCATGATGCAAATTATTTTGTAGTAATTATTGTAAATAATTTATTGTTAGTCAATTTAGTTGTAGAAAACTAAATGTACGAATATGCTGAATTATAATATTTAATACGTTATGTCTTAATTGATCCAAAATATATTTCATAAAAAAGTACTCAATGTTCAATGTAAAATTGAATTAATTTATTAATTTCAGTGAATCACAAACATCATGTAAGTATATACATTAACAACATAACTATTTAAATCAATTTGTATATACAATATTTAATAATTACTAATTGTGTTTGTTTTTGGATTATTTTAAATGCTCACAATTATTGTACTCATACCTACAATTATTGGCCTTGCATTGCAATATCGTTGGTTACTAAAACTCTCGAATCTCTGTATGCAGTCTGTATGCACTTCCCAAAAATATATAAATGTATGATTTACAAATATAATATGATCAGCGTATGAGAACATACAATGAATGCCTAAAACTGAGCACTCGTCAACGAAAACGACTTAATAATGACTTAAAAACGAAAATTTGCTAGTTAAAGGCAGAAGGAAACATTTGTATACATTCAGCTTATTTAGTTATAGTTTAGTTTAGTTTACGTATTACGTAATACATAGCACATAACAGGCGTTAGCCAATAACGCAAAATTCTCCTACTTGTTTGACGACATCGGCACCGGCTCCGGATATAGTTTTCGCTGATTAAACAACTTCTTGAGGTTCTCATAGGCAGTATTCATAATGCCCCAACTGATGAAAGAGCGCCCTGTATTGAAGGCACAACCGCGATAGAAGTTTCCAATCCGACTGTCCCTTTCACGATATATTCTCTTACAGGCATGCCAACTGCCCTCCGATTTCTGACCCATATCACTCTGCAGCGACACTTTGATCACATTCAGCGGATAAAACAATGTGCTTATACTGGCACCGATTACGGCACCAGCAATAAATTCTTGTGCAGTTCTTGTTGATACCGATTTCTGTAATCAAAATTGTTTTCAAGGATTATAAATGACACTTTGCTGGGTATGTGCAGGAAATACTTGCCCTCTTTGGTAAACGGACACTGGCTTCTTCACGTAGCATGAAAAACAATGCATTTGACAAGCCGTTGCGCCAAAATACTGGTTCAATGCCCCTGTATAGCTCCCGAAATCCATAATTGGTAACTACATATCTGAAAATGTGACAATATTAAAGTTAACTATTTACAAAGTTGGTTTTTATACCCTTGCAGAGGGAAATATCATGTTGCTATGATATGCAGACAAACATTCCTATAACTTTCGTAGGAATGAAAAACTTTGTTGCTTCTTGAGATAACTCAACGAATCTCAAAGATTGTGAACTTAGTTAGTACTCAGTTACTTAGAAATACTGAAGAAATTTTGTTGAAATCGGACATCTCTATTATAGAAAAGATTAGAAAATTTATAACACCATCTGCAAGGTTATCAAATCTTTGTTGTTATCACTCACCTAAACGCGTTCTGCGTATTGGAGAAATATTGATGGAATTTCGAGTCGGCTAGCAGCGTTTGGACGCGTTCAAATGGCAATAGAATTGATTCCACGCTACCAGCAACAACACCGGCAATGACTTTAGCTCCATAATCATTTAAGCGATAATCTTCCACCAGATAACGTCTCGTGCCATCAAATACGCCAAACATAATCGACAACGAGATGGTTTTTTGTGCTAAAGGCGGCAACATGCCGCGGTATAGGAATCCAAGTCCCTCATGACGTAGTTGCAACAAAGCGGATCCGACCGGAACTCCGTGTAACATTTGCCGAAATATGATTTTATAGATAGGATATGTGACCGAGATGTTTACAAAAGCCGAACCACATCCACACGCAAACTCCTCCCATTGGAAAGCGCCGAAAAAGCGCTCCAGAAAAAGATTCGCATGGTAGGATCTGTTAACAGCTGTTGACGCTGTCACCGGCGTCGTTTGGCTTTGGCTGTCGTCCGGAACCACAGCAACATCGGATTTCATGTTGCCGTTTTGGTCACAAAGTATGCGTCGCGTGCGCGTATGCTACCTTGTTACCATTGTTTATGGCGGTAGCCTTTGATTGCACACTTATTGTTTGCTTGCTCTTTGTTTTGGTCTTGCATTCACATTGAATTCGCTTAATTATTATATAATGAATGCAAATACTACGGCGAAAGGTCCAGTGTGGTCAAGATTTCACATAGTTATTTCTAAAAATATCGCAGTGAACATTCAGTGCTGATACTGTTGATGACTGTATAGGATTTTATTCTTAGCTATGAAATAAATATTAAATACTTGATTATTTAGCGTGTATATAATTTATATATAGATAGCAGACCAATGCTGCCAGCTTTCACAAACAACTGAGTGGCAACATTCAATTGCAGATAAAAAATAACGATAGCACTAGTGATAGTGCTGACAACTTTAGAAGATAACATAGCTGTTTCTGTCTGGAAAGCATTTTTGCGTGCACCGAATGTATATTTTAAATAGGCAAATCTCCGGCTAATGAAAATTTAACATATTTTTTTAGCAATCGAAGCCTGGCAATGGTCAGAACTAGCTATAAAATATCTAAGTTGGTAGCCGTGTGGCAGACATATCTGAGCTTACACACAATGCGACAACACTGTTTTTACATATCTTGTATTTGCATTCACATTATTATCGATAACTCGTCCAATTACATATATATGTACGTATATTTTTAGTATTTAAGACCACTAAACACTATACGATTTTGAAATACACAATATATTCTGACTTCACACTTGTGTTAATTTAACAATTTTCGGAATATCTCAAATATGTTTTAAATACAAACAATCACAATTGCTCATTAAATTTTTGTATTTTGAAAAGATTTAAGCAATACTAAATTTGACGTATACATACAAGCTAACGTTGTTCAATGTATTTTCTGATTTTACTGCGAACGCCTGAAATCATTATGTATTATAAAAAAATTTTTTGAAATATTTAAAAAAAAACTATTATTGTTGTGAAACTTGTCATGCATGTATGACAAGCAGCAAAATGGCAAACGGAAGCATAAGTTGGCAGCTCTGGTCGAATTGACAAATGTCAAGCGCCGCCAACTTCGCGTCTTTTCTCTCTCTTTTTGACGTGCTCTTAGCATATTAGCGGTTCGTGAAATTCTTAAAATCTATAAATATTATAAACATCTTCATTAAGTGTTGACTTATTTTAAATAAAAATAACAATTGAATGATTCAAAATGTTAATAGTGCCAAGATTACGTTTAAGCACTGCGTTGCCAAAGTGTTCAAGCGGATCAAACATTGTTGACATTTTGCATACACCAAAGCAAAGTCTAATGGAAATTTTCAAATTGCAGCTCCAAAATGACCATTCGCCCAGCATATCGGCCCAATATCGTTAAGAAGCGCTCCAAGCACTTCATCCGTCACCAGTCGGATCGTTATGCCAAGTTGTCGGTAAGTAACAACTATAGAATTTAAAAGGAATCAAGGATAGCAAATATTAACTATGCTACTTTTTTCTATTGTGCAGCACAAATGGCGCAAGCCTAAGGGTATTGACAACAGAGTGCGTCGTCGTTTCAAGGGCCAATACTTGATGCCAAACATTGGTTACGGTTCCAACAAGCGCACCCGTCACATGCTGCCCACGGGCTTCAAGAAATTCCTGGTCCACAACGTTAAGGAGTTGGAGGTGCTGCTGATGCAGAATCGCGTCTACTGTGCCGAGATTGCGCACGCCGTCTCCTCGAAGAAGCGTAAGGAGATTGTTGAGCGCGCCAAGCAATTGTCCGTGCGTGTGACAAATCCCAACGGTCGTCTGCGTTCCCAGGAGAACGAATAAGCTTAAGTTTGAAATTCGTTTTATTCGAGTTTTTATAACGTCGTCGGAATACAAATTTGAAACGTTAAAAGTGAACAAAATGTTGAATGTTTCTTTATTCCCCTTTAATTGAAATGCATTTGGAATATTTTAGTCCAACTACGTTTATTTGCATTATGCCATGTTTTATACAAAGAAAGATTTTTTATAAAAATGTGCAGCGATTCAGAATAGCGTTTAGTTTAATTGAAGTCTCTATAAATTATGAATATGTGTCTGCTTAGGTTTTTGAATTGTAGGTTCATTCACTTTAAGACAACGTCGTGATCGAATTGCAAGTGATGCTCCAGTTCTTTTTTATTCTCAAAGTTAGTGCTACATATGAGACAGAATCCGGAATTGTCATCGTTGTCGGACATTATCACGGTTACGGCCTGTTCAGATTCATCCACATCGACCTGCAGCTCCTCGACCACTTGATCATCCGTCGGCACCTCCTCTCGTACGCCGTAGACAACGTCGCCATCGTGTGTCTTCATATGCATTTTGAGTGTATAACGTTCTGTGAATGATTTTGGACAGACGGTACAATAATGTCTGGGTCGATTCTCCTTATGTATCAACGTGTGATGATTAAAGGTTTTGCGCGATTTAAATGATACATTGCAGATGCTGCATATGATGGGATTCTCTTCGGCTTCGTGGCGTAGTCGATGGTTGTACAGGAGATTGTCCTGGGAGAAACGTAGTCCGCACTTTTCGCATTGATATTTCTTTTTGTCCCAGTGCATGCGCATGTGTCGCAGCGTGTTAACTGGACGGGAGAAGCTCTTGGGGCAGTAACGGCATTGCTTCTCAGTCTTGCCCTCGTGGACATTCATGTGCAGTTCCAAGTACTCCTCATCGCGTCGAATGACACCGCAAATGGGACAGACGTGAGCATGTGTCTTGGAGTGCTCCTCATTGATGTGCTTCTGCAATTGATAGCGTGCATTGAAGGATTTGCCACATGTGCTGCATTCCTGTTTGGAACGCTTTGCAATGAATTTCCCTTGATTATCGGAGCCTTCCTCGAGCTTCACGGACACCGATTCGGGTTTAACTTCGCAAAGGAACTCCTGATCATCATCATCGTCGTCGTCATCCTCATCGAAATCGTCGTCTTCGTACTCCTCTTTAATATCCATCCCTGAGGCGTCCTCTTCCTTAACCAGCTCGGCAAATAAAGATTCAGCTTCGGCATCTTCTTCAGCACTTTTATCTATACCCTCAACTAAGGAATCTTCCTCGTACTCGGATTTTAGTGCAGCCCTTAATTGTGTAGTAAGTTTCTTTTGGGTTACCATTAGGTTGACCATTATAGTGTCATATTCGGCGAGTTCGTTAAAACACCTAGGGCATAGTTTTGTATCTGACTTCAGACTCATATCCGTTTTCATGCAGCTGGCCAGATGAGTTAGCACCAGAGACACAGACTTCTGCGACGACGGTACTTTTGATGATAGCATTTTATATTTTGCAGTGCCGTGTAAGTCCACGGCACCACAAAAGAAGCATGTGTTCATGGTTAGCAACTAATTATTGTTTATATGCCGAAAATAATGTTTACAACAACGGCTTTTGGCTTTAGGGATGTCAGTGATTTAGTGATGGACCGATATGATAATATTTTATGCGGGTGCAAACACTTTTAGAGAATTTTAACTTTATCAACCTTTGCTAGATACACAATTTGCTTGTATACAGAGTTGCAAAACAACCGATGATAGTTTCGATAATCTTCTCCTTGTCTAACTATCGGTTTTTCCCAAAATCGATTTAAAAAATTGACGTAGAGTTGGCAGGCCCAATCAAAGCCAGAGAGGAGAATATCAAACCACTTTTTCATTAATTTCATGTCATCCTATTAATATCATCCTATCCCAACCAGATAGTTGTTTGTTTGTCATATAGTTCAGTTGTTTTTCATCCAGTTTTACTATTATACTAACTATCGCCCGACCGCCACAGTCTGAGGACCGTTCGGTCAGAGGTCGATTACTATAAAAATATTAAAATTGCTAATAGCTATTTTCAGCTATGTTTTTAATATTTCTTCTAAAACTATGCAAAAGTGAACTGTAAAATGATTTCAAGCCAGAAACAGCTATCTTTTCCACTCAAGCTGGCAGCGCGATAGTTTTTTCTCGACAGTTTACACTGTGTATGAATAGCGCACAATTGAAATGTAAACTGAATATAATTAAACAATAAAAAAAGATTTAAAAAGAATATTTAAAATTCAAAATTCGATAAAATAAAGGTGTTGATTTTAATAAAGGTTTGAAAATCGTCACTTCTCTAGGAAAGAAGTTGTATTATTTAATTCGTTTTTTTTTTTTAATACCTTTTTCCGGGTCCACGGTTAGCAGTAAAAGACGTTGGTTTGAAATTCAGAATTCTTTTTATTTAAATTATGTTTAATGTACTTAATTATTACTTAGCTAATTTTCAGAATTTCAGTCAGTTGAAAACTTATAAGATCATTATCCTGGCCTGAATCTGAAGTTATTAATCCGCAATCATTAGAAACGATATCATTTTTTCTTGGCTTAGTGAATGAACGATGGCGTGAAGAAAAGTTTTTTGACATTGTCAAGGAGTTTTCGGTGGCACAAGCAGATCCTTGATTGACGATAATACCAAAAGCATCGCGTAATTTCGCTAAAACTGAACATAAAATTTTGAAACGCTTTATTATTCTCTTTGGATCGACATGAATCGAAAGTTCCAGTACAGCCTGACATTCTCGTAGAATTAGAACAAAATCCTGATGCAAGCGTTTTCCATCTTCCCCGAGTGCCTGATAATTTACCTTAAGCTGAAAATGTTGATGCAAAATATTACCCATTTGAGCAATATTTAACAGATGATCCTTGGGATAAAGTTTCTCGGCGCTGTGAATACTTTCAGCTAAAATATCCAAATAACTGCTCATTAAGGCACGACTGTCAATAATTTCATGAATAATATTGCGAAAAAGCACAAGCTCCTCCTTAAAGTGATGTTCCAGGATGTCAGCATGTTGTATACCGGATGTCGTCGTTTGAAGCTGGAAGGCGGGTAGAATGCAGGAATCCAACGATTCCAATGATGCGAGACAACTACGAACAATTGTTTTAGTCTTAACATCTTCGGTAAACGCTATAGCAATTACTCCAATCTGTTGAATGCGATCCATATTAACATCAAAATCTGAGATGAGTTTATCGACTGAAGTTTTTGAAGCTTCACACAGTTGTAATATATTCTTTAGCCGGATTACAGATACTTTCTCAATGTCGAAAAAGCTTGTGAAGATCAGTCGCAATAGGGCCTCATTAAGGTATGTCTCCAATGAATATAAAGCACGTTGAAGCGACAAGGCTTCTAGTTTTCGCTCTCCAGGATTATGTTCATCAAAGTTCCTCTCGAAGGCGGTACATTCGTCCAAAACTGTCTCACAAATAGAACTCAGTGCCTTTTTATCTGATGCCAAAGCCACGTTTGCAAAGGCTAATGCATGTTTAACAATGTGATTCACTTCGGTATATAATTGATGAGCCCCACAATTTTGTACTTCATTGAGATCCCGACAGCTATTGGTGTCATCTTCGTTATCACTTATACTTTCGGGCACAATTTCATTATAGGACTCAAGTTTATCAAGTGACAGATCCAAAAGTTCCACGAAAGATAGATCCTCGAGCTTTACCTCGGTGGCGGCGCTCGCCTCCTCATACAGTTGATATAGGGATGCATGTAATCGCCGCACACACCAATCAATCCGTTCCAGAAAGTGGGTACGTGTTACCAAAAGATGAGCTCCATGGCCAAGATTTTCCTCAATATTGATAGTTCGCTCCAATTGTGTGATACAAGTGAGAACCTGAGTAAAGCACAGAAATATTGTCTCGACATGTATCTTAATATTGCCCTCTAAATCATATTTGGGCGCCAACTCTGGCAAATATAATTTAAAATCACTTGCAAACTTGTGAAATGCTGCACAGAATTTATTTAACCAACAAATATTTCCGGTGCTGCCTTTTTCAATTAGTTCTGTACAAGCACTTAACTGAATAAATAATTTTTCCATTCTTGACTTGACGTTACAAAATTCAATACTCAACTGATGGCAGATGTTCCCTATCCACGCAATATATATGTGTCCGATTCCCGTGACAGGTAGCGTATCCGACATAAACCCAGCTTCGAAAATAAAAGAAACATCTGCTATTTTATTGCAGTGATTTGGTCTCAGAATATCTAAAAGTCTTCGCAGGTAAATATTCAATTCATTTAAATCTTTCTACTTTGAATAGGGATTATGAATAGTATCAGGTCGATTTCCGACTGAACAGTAAATAAATATTTGTCACTTTCTCTTACTGAAAACGACTTTATTGAGTATAACAAGCAACAAAGTAGGTTTATAGGGTGGCAAAACTTTATTTTAACCTATGTTTTATTCAATTTATGGGTCTAGGACATAGTACATGTGAACATTTGAATGTTAATGCATGAAAAGTAGACGTTTGATGGAATTTGAATAAATATACTTCTTTATTCCTGTGTGGCTTCAACTGGTAAATGGACACGTTTGTGAACCTTTAACGTATATTTGTCTACAAAGGATTTCTCACAATCCGGGCATGGATAACGCGGTCGATCCGTTTGGTGGGTTCGCAAATGGTGCTTGTAGGTGCGTTTTGTTTTGAATTGTTGATGACAGACCTCACAAATTAGCGCATGCTCCTCGGCATCGTGTCGCATTAGATGATTATACATTAGCCAGGAGAGGGAGAAACGTTCACCACATTTTTCACATTGATATTTCTTTTTGTCCCAATGTACCTCCATGTGCCGCAGAACGTTGCGTTTGTGAGAAAACTTTTTTGGACAGTATCGGCATTCCAACTCAGTCTTTCCCTCGTGCAGATTCATGTGCAAATCGAGTACTTCCTCGTCCTTTACTTTAATGCCGCAGATATTGCAGGTGGCGCATTCGTTCTTTTGACAATTATCCGTTTTAATATGCTTTTCCAGAATATCCTGGTTTGGAAACATTTCGCCACATATATGACAAGGAATATCTAGGTTTAGTTCTTCCTCGGACGATTCCGTGCTGTCCTCGCCATCGCTAAATGGAAAGTCCTCTGGCTGATCATCGCTCATTGCATCTTCATTCGACTCCAGCTTAACAGCTTTCTGTGGTGATAACTTCATAGATTCATCGCTTTGATCTGCGATGCTTGTTTTCACATCATGGGATTTAGGTGTTATGACAGCTTTCTTGGCCGGCAAACATCCTGGCTTTTGTTTTCGGCAACCTAGCAAAGAATCTGCAATTTGACGTTGAACTTGACTTAGATTTCTAACAAGCCGGTCGTAGTTGAACAGATACTCCAAGCAATCTCTGCATGCAGCTGAGGTTGGCAATAAAACCAAACGCTGATTAATTACTTTTTCAAAGTGTTTTAGTATATCTTTGATGGGCTTAAAGGTCCCAGGTACGATGCATCCTAAAATAGTATTTTAATTTTTTATCGTATTATTATTATCCAAAATGCGTCCACCAAAACTTACCTTCAATGAGCTGAAAGACGCCAACAGTCTTCACCTTGCCACAAACGAAACAGAAGGGTCGTGCTGCGCTCATTATGAATTCTGATATTTCCTGACCTTAATAATTGCTTTTTATGAAATGGGAAGTTACAAGATGCACATATTACATACACAAAGTTGTAGATAAATTTATTTTATTTTTCCTTTTAGTATAAAAGAGACGTCTTAAGAGACAACGCGTTGCCACCTGGACCAAGTGCTGCCACCCTGTTAAATTCACCGATCTGGCCATATGTACCATTTTGGGTTAATTGTCTAAATTGGTAGCTTAAATTTTTCTACCTTTTTTCGACAATTTCTTAATTTTTAAGATTTTGTTGCAATTTTCTCTATTTTTGATATATTTTTTGTTTTGGGGGCTACAGTATCGACAAAATAAGTTGACCATCGATAACAATGAAATTATTTCCTACATTTTTTAGAGGAGCCCTCGACTAGCCGATATTTCAAACCATGTTGAAATCATCGATGGAATGGTTATCGATGTGTCTGCAGTCCTAGTTCACAATTTTATGAAACAATTCGCTAACAATTTTTAAGTAAAACGAATAATATTTATCAGAATGACAGCACAAAATCTTGAATCTGTGACTCCAGTGGACATTGATGACCAGGGTATTTTCAAATATATTCTAATAAAAGTCTTTGGAAGTGAAACCTCCGACGGCAATGAACCCAGCAAGACTATAGTACGCGGATATGCAGATTGTACTTGGCATGGTAATGTCTGACATTTTTTTTTAAAGATAATAGCTACATATTTAACCATCAATTTCTTTTTAGCTGACATATATGACCGCGTTCAGGAGATTTGTAAAAAGAAAGACTTGGATACTGAATGTCTAGGTGGAGGTCGCATCGAACATAACCCAGACAAGAAGTATATTAAAGTCTATGGCTATTCCCAGGTAGGCTCAAATTGAAACTATGCATACATTATATTATCTGATCAACTATATTTTTTATCGCAGGGTTTTGGAAAAGCCGATCACTTAGAGACAAAGAGAATTTTACAAACGAAATATAAGAATTACGAAATCGAGGCATCCGATGAGGGATATTAAATTAATTTAAGATCATATGTAGCTGAAAAACACGATGTGATTATAAAGCCCAAAAGAACTGGTTTTATTAAATTTACTACAATCAAAGTAACAATAGAAAGTTTGTTTTTAAAATGGTTTAGATTTACATTGAAAAAAATCAGTTGAGCTGAACATTCCCTTCAGGCAACACATTCTGAACTTTTTTCTTCTAAATTTTAAATTTACATTCCTCAGAAATGAAATTCGCTACAGCCTCGCTTCCTTTTCGAGTTTTTTCAAATCAGTTCCGTAAGCTAAAAAGATTAAAACTACGGGCACATTAAGTTATCGTTAAATATTTTTTAGTTAGAAATTTTGCGAGCCAAAAGACTGGAAAGGCATTGCTAACAACACCCAAGGTTTCCATTGGGGAGGGATCTCTCAACTACTTGCTAGTTTCAATCTACATTCATGGCGAGACATTGTTTGCAAGGACGATAGTACGAGCGCACAAGGATTCACATAGTTAGTACTCCGTTATTAATTTGATTGGGATTGTATGTCATCCAGTAATTTTTTAGTGGCTCTGTACGACCAAGTTCGATCCGATATGGAGGAAGTTGGACTGTGCATGAAGCCCTTAGGTGGGGGTATGCTAAACGTGGATGGGAAGGCTCGAAAAATAAAAATTCACAGCATGTGCAAGGTAAGAATAATAAATTTAAAACTGATTTTATACTTCATAAATGTCTTTATAGACTTTTGGAGAAGCCGATCATTATAGAACAAAGGAAATTTTAAAATCGTCAAAGAAATATGAAAATTATAAAATTTCTGTTGGCAAGTGAATAATTATAAAACATATATAACGAGACTGGTTTTTGAATTAATCAAAAATTTTAAAAAATGTAACAAAAAATAAATGTACATAAATTAATTTTATTTTTCCTTTTAATTGGAGGTGTAAAAGAGACGTCTTAAGAGACAACACTCTACCATTTTTTTTTTTTTTTTTAAACTTAATTTTGAAGCTAGAATTTTATTAATTTTTATTTTCCCCCTAAAAACTTGGTAAGGTGTGGAAGATTGCCACCCGACGTAAGGGCTGCCACCGTGCAAAATTTCCCGATCTGGTTTTATTTTTTGTACTTAAGAATACAAGTTCATTTTCGAAATAGGGTGTTTTTCATTTTTTTACTTCAAATTTTTTTTCTAGAATTTTTTTAATTTTTGCATTATTTTTTTTTTTTACAATTTTCTTAGTTTTTTGACATAATTTTCTTTTTATAATTAAATTTTCCAACTTCTCTTCCCGAGGGCTGACGAACTTCAAACCTTAACTTAAATAATTACCTTAATTTTAAGTAATTTCGAATTATAAATTATCTTAATTATTTTTTTTATTGCATTTTGATATTTGCAAATAATAACTTTGAATTAAGCGACTGGCGCCAATCTGACACTTTATGTGGTATTTTTATGGCAGTGGAAACGTACTAAAATACTAGCGGTGTTTTTAAAGCTGTGCAACACTGGCGATTAGTATTGAGTAATAATGTTTTTCGGCAAGCAGAATTTATTGTCTTTGATATTTTACAAAAATATTGGAATTAACAATGAATTGTTGCGTTTGTCAGTTTTCCGTTCGCAATCCTAAAAATATATATGAGGAAACAATCGGAAGGCCTCCAGTATTGATAAGCGACTTGGTCCTGCAATGCACGAAGGGTACAAACTACGTCCTCAGCGAGGTGGGCTCGGCGATATGCAAGAAATGCAGCGAGAAATTGTCACGCTACCATAAGTCCTTACAAATAGCGCGTAAGCTGCGTCAGGAGATACTAGAATTAATACGAAGTCCATTTTTAATAAAGGACTTTAAGGCGGCAATCTCACGGAATGAGATTAAAATGGAGGACGTTGACAAATTTGATGAAAGTGTCGAGGAGGTCGAGACGGTGGACGCAGCTGACTTGGATGATGGATCCGATACGGTGGCAGTCAATTCATCTCTTTTGAATTCATCAACGATCGTGTTGGAAACGGAGGCAGAGACAGATGCGGAAGAACACATTCTTATAGAAAAGAATTCGACTTGTGACGAAGAGGAATTTCAGGCAGTTGACTTAGACTTGGATATTGAAAATGAGATCATTATAAATGAAGAGGTGCCTGAAGCGGATATCGATGAAGATGGGAAACATGCTTCCGATGATTTAGAAATGTTTAGAGAGGAGAAGGACATGTTAAGTGAATTCGAAGACCAAATTGACGGAACTATAGAATACTTAATCTCAGACGCTGAGGATCAAGATAGTTCTGGTGACTATACTGTCAACATTCAATGTCCAAGCTGCCCAGAGCAATTTAACAGTCGTCGTGCCTACAATGCCCATACAAAACGTGAACACTTCCCCGGCTATGTGTGTGATCAGTGCGGCAAAACTCTTCAATCATATTCTGGCTTCATTGGCCATTTGCAGAATCATGAGCCGGTCAAGCAATTCGAGTGTCCTCATTGTGGGGAACGCTTCAACCGTAAGTTTCGCCTTAAACATCACATGGCTTGGCACACTGGGGAGACGCCATATCAGTGTGAAGTCTGCTCAAAACGCTTTGTACATAAGGTTGCTCTCTATAAGCACAAAATGATCCATGACAACGAGTCCAAGCGACTGGAGTGTCAAGTTTGTGGCTTTAAGACCCGAACAAAAGCCCATCTGGAGAGGCATATGCGGTCCCACACAGGCGCCAAACCCTTTGCCTGTCCTGTGTGCAATAAGCGCTTCTCCCAAATGTACAACATGAAGGCGCATTTGCGGGAACATGAAAATCCGGGCAGTAATCGACATAGACGATTCCACTGTCCCAAATGCACACACACCTTTATTAACGAACAGAACTACTTAACCCATTGCCAGAGGGACGATTGTACGCCTGTGTAGCATACGGCGAAATTAACTACGGAGTGTTGAATTTATCTAAATTTTTGTATATATATATATTCTAAGAATTCAATTGATTTTTAAGATAATAATAACAAATGATACTTGAATAAAACCAGTTTGAATGTCCATTTATGTACTTCTTTTTATTAAATCTACATGCATTTTGCTCACAAATAAAATATGTTTACTATGATAAATGTATTCATTATTATCGTATTTCTGCGGTTATTCTCATTTTTGTAGTTTTCTTAAAAAAATATTTATTGTATGTTTGTGTTTTTTTTTTTTTTTTTTTTGTAACTTATGAAAGTAAACTAATCATCAATCGTCAAGCAATTATGCAATTTTTAGAGCAATTAGCACTCATCGTTAATATTTAAAATAAAATTTGTCCAATTGTAAATATGTATAATAGACAATAGATGTTGATGAAAGCACAATACATATACAAATATGTATATGTATATAAATACATATATTCAAATGTACATACTTATATACGCAGTATAATAGATTATACAAAAATAAAACAGATTATATTTTGATTTTTTGTCGAGTTGAATAGAACTTTGTTAATATCATCATACATATCTTTTTCTTGTTATCATAAAATGCACATTATAAAAATATTAACAAAATTTATTGCAGGCAGTCCATAGTTAGTACAAAGTAACAAACAAATCCGAATTCAGGAATACCCAAAGAACTTTCTTTACATATACTTTCTTTGAATTAAATATTCTTTTTTGTGCTATGCTCAATCATTTCTATTACGTGTTCTGAGTCTTATTAAACGGTACGGGGAAACGAACTTCGGATTAAATTATCTTTCCAATTCGTTGAGTTTATATGATAGGAAAAAACATACAAATACAAATTATATATATGTGTACAATTCGTGTTACTCGACTTATTACACAAATAATCGCACATACATTTATGTAAATTTAACGTGGACATAATTGTTTTTTAATTATGTTGTATGAATATTTAAAAAAAAATACCTTCAGATGTTAAAGGACGAAATTATGAAACACATTACTCCCCCAAGCCCTTTCCGTTCCCAAGCCCCGATCCCCTTCCCCATTCCGTACAATAGTTTGTGATGCTTGCAAAAGCCTATTGAATGTACAGTTTAGTTCTATTTAAGTTTTGATTTCTTGGGAATAGCTTCTGAAATTGTATCTCTAAGATGTACATACACCATTATGACCCCATTCATAATTTATCTTAATAAAAAATCTACACTTTATTCTTAATATTATTCGGATGGTTTGACAAGACCCATCGCTTTGTCTCCGAACAAGGGAAGTATGTCGGAGTCGTTAACAATCTCTTCCTGAATCACTGGACTGTCTGGATCTTCACAATGCGTCTTGAAAAAGAATCTGCAATGTCGAATACAAATTACATTTACTGATTTACTGACAGCAAGATAATACTAACCTGAAGTGGCCCCTTCTGGGCAGATAGTCCTTAAATTGGCGCAGGGTCGGCTGAGTACCGGGTATTTTAATTCTGTAAGGAACTGGTTCTTCGCAGAATAAAAATACCACTACGGTTTCTGGCGGCTTAATCGGCAGGGGCGGTGGACCCGCCACTGCTTGATGATGCAGGGTGCCGCTGCTGCTACTGCTGAAGGAGGCTAGGGGCTGCTGCTGCTGTTGAACCATGTGGGACTGCAGCGGCGGTTGGGCATATCGACGAGCACGACGCGGCTCGTCTTCCAGTCTTCGTTTTGCTTCCTCCAATTTTGAGCCCGTGCTTGAACCAGAGCGGGAGCTACAAACAAAATAATGGATTAGACATCTGTACTACAAAAATCGAGCTTGTATATACCTAGTCTCCTTGTATTTCATGACGGTATCAGCTGAGAACATGCTGATGCCGCTGTCTGTGTTCATTGAAGGCCATTTATTCGTTAGCTTCCTAGAGCAGGAACTGGGATCGGGCATTGACTTTGAGTGCTTCATTGAGTGGCCACCTGTTGAATGGCAAAAGAAATTCAAATTTAGCTAAGTTTCAGAAATTGAATTGAATATAGGAAACCTACTCAAGCTCATCGCACCATCACTGACCATGCCCGAGTCATGTGTTGCAGTGCGTCTTCTCGATGGTATAGGCGGGCAAGGTGACATTGTGCCAGGTGAGCGATGTGGCGTTTGGTCCTTCCACACCCGCGACACATGCTGGTCCAGTATGTCTTGGTCGTTGTCTTCATCCAATGCAAACTTTTCTCGTATCGCCTCAGCAAATGCACGATCACTGGCACAGGATCAGCATCTTTCGTAGTTGCACTATATAATCAAACGGCTGCACGCTCCTCATCCTCTCTGTTCTCCAGCGGTCTGTGCTCGTTTGAATGTAATCGTTGCGTGCGAGGTATAACCTAAGTGAAAGATGTACAATTCCAATTTAATAAAAAGTAAGAAATCTTTTGGTCAGTGAGCCCGACTACGTTATACTCTGGACCCCTTAGATTTCCCAACACTCACACACCCTAACACTGCACTCACGAATGTAATAGATATATAATTACAAAATATGAGTAAACAGATTGTAATGGAACTTTTAGGGTTGAAAACGACTGTCCTATATATATATATATATATATATATATATATATATATATATAAAATAGACCTTGTTATGGTTTCTTTTTGATTTAAAATGAAATTAAGCAGACTACATACCAAATTTAATGTGTCTAGCTCTTACTATTTTAGAGATCTGTTTGTTCTTACAGACAGACTATATGTCTGATGATGCTGATCAAGAATTTATATACTTTATGGGGTTTGCTAAGCCTCCTTTCTGCCTGGTACATACTTTGCACAAACTTATAAATAAAACCCGTCACAGGGCAATAATGATATGAATGATTCCTTTCGCTTTGACTACCTGAAACGTGTTGGTTTCCCTATTCGCCATGGCGCTTTGGCGTATGGCCTTGCTCTCAGTCGAGCTGTGTCTGCGCTCTATGTAAGGTCGGCCATCCCTGAAAGAAATGAAAAGAAAAAAAATCGTATATTATTAATTTGTAGTCCTTTAAATGTGCGAAACAATGGCTTCTGCCGAGTGTATGTTTGTTGTAGCTCGCTTTATGTGCGGATCAAGCTAAGGAGGACTTACATTGAACAACTGGACAGTGACATGGTATCGGAGTCGGTGCGGCCGCCGGAGCTAACGCTTGCTCTCTCCGAATCAACGCGTGAGTTGGGCACAAAGGATGTATTGGTGCTCGCAGTATACACATAACCATGAGCTCTATTCGCATACGCATGCATACACGGCAATGTATTTATGTATTCATTAAGTGGAAACATAATTGTTGTGTTCCATGCAATGCGATGATTATATGTGTATTTGTGTTTTTTATTTACAAAAATCATCGAGTTCCATAAATAAATAAAAATAAAAAAAATGGTAAGAAATAAATCAGAATCAAATGTTGTTTAAAAATCCGTGTTGTTTGTTGTGTGGTTTTGAATTGGTTTCGTTACGGTGAGTGTCATATATCATGGTCGTGTTGTGGGTGGATTCGTGCGTACGTGCGTGTTGTAATGATCGTACAAATATGTAAATAAAAAGAAATCAATATAACAAATTAACAAAATAAACAATTATATATAAACATAAATAAACGATTTCTTAAACTATTCCAACTAATAAAACTTCAACTGCAATTTAAAGATATGGCTTAATAAAATGCTTTAAATCTTTTTTATGCATGCTAAGGGTTGAGTTATTTACTTTACATATTAACACAAATGTATTGAATAAATTCGGAAGCTATTTATTGTTGGCAAAAGCTTTGAAGGTAAAGCCTTGACTAAAAACTCTTGCCAATTTCCTTAATAAATATAATTTATCTGTTATTTGAAATTATTTCCACTGACTGGCAATAACTACAAAAATTCACTAAAGAATTGCTAAAATTCAACTTTCTGTAACTACAAAGGGCGCAAAACCGTCTAATCTTAATTAAAAACATTTACTAGGGTAATGTACTAAATAAGTACCCAATTTACTATTTTTTTTTAAAGATTATTACTAAAAGAATAATAAAAAAAAAAAGTTCAACAAAATAGCTTCAATTGTAAAATAGTCAACTTTATAATGTAGATTAGCCAAAGTAAATTATAAACTATAAACATGCATTGAACTATGTTCAAATCCTTTGTTTTTTTATGAGAATAATATGGAAATATATAAGAATTGCATTGATATTGAATTACATACCCGGGAGGTCTAATTTCCAGTCTTCTTTTTTGAGTTGCTATTAACAGATCGCGCGTCAATCGCATGGGAAAATCGATCTGGGCACGACCACCCTCCACTTGCACCTTCTCGAAATCATCGCAGAGCGATAACTCGGAATCTTCGTGCAACGTGGGCAGCGTTGAACTGCGTGGCAGTGTGTCTGTGGCACTAATGGAGCCACTCGAACTGGCGGACGTTGACGGGCCATAGACGCTGCCGCTGGCACTGCAAGTGCCCGCTGGTAAAGCACTCCCGCTATTCACTGGCAAATTGATGAAGACACCCGGCGGTATTGGGACGCCTGTAGTGACCAACAGCTGTTTGGATGTTGCCGTCGGCAGAGCACAGGCGCCCGCAATGCTGCCATTGTTGCTGCCACAACTGCCGGCGCTGCCACTGCTGCCGGCACTGCCCGATGCGGTGGCACCACTGCTGCTGAAACGTTCCTGCACCGCCGACATTTGCTGAATGTACTGTATGTACATTTCGGAACATAGGAAGCTCGGATAGATGTTATCACGAATGGTGGCCTCCACATGCTGCTGCATCGGATCATAGATGTGCGGACTGAGCGGTATCTCATTTGACTTGATGGCCTTAATTTGAGTACGCAAGTCATCAGAAATGGACAGTTGGCTTTTGCGCAAGAATCTGCAAAGAAAATAGGTAAATAAAAAAACAATATGGTTGAAGTATTAATCGGTAGACATTAGCTTACCTATATATGGCTCCAATAATTTGCTTGACCTTCTCTGGATCTGTCTGTTGCTTTAGACCTTCGCAGGCAAAGTAGAAATTGAGATGATCATTGTAGGCGGGCGCCTCCTCCTCGACATACTTTTTGAACAACTCCACCCCATCGCGATCCTCGAGCAGATGATTAAGCGTCCGGGCCCAGTTCAGATAAGATGGCGGTGAGTTCTTTGAGGTGTCTATTACCCCTTCGGTCATCTGTTTAATCAGATCTCTGTCAGTTAAATCGAGTTGAGAAACTTTCGGATTTAATTTGTACCTTTTTAGCTCGGCTCTCTTCTCCGGGTACAGGTGGTCGTGGCCCACTACACTCATTATCATCATGTTTCCGGAGTCCCAATGGATGGCTCATGCCACTCTGAAATTCGCTCGCTTGTTTCTTTTTTGGGCCAACACTGAAGCCGTTTATGATGTTCAAGTGGTTGCTAAATATTTTAACTATACCTATCTTTAAGTTTAAATACAATCAAGGGTTTACTTTTAACTTTTAACAAATCACAAACGCCAGATATTTTACAAATATTTGGGATATGGAAGATGTTCTTGGTGTGTTTCGTTTGCGAATTTGGAAGGCAGTTAGACAAGGCCTGAAAACAAATAAAAAATGTTATTGAATTATTATATTTATATGAAGGATGATTTGTTGATATTATGTAATGTCTATTATAATACTGTTTTATTAATATAATTTGTTGATATTAAGTTGAAAAAAACTTTGTATTTAAATAAATATATTTTTTCCTTTTCTCCCTTAACTGTTTATATTTAAATTTAATTTAATTATTACTTAACGTAAATAATCATGATATCAAAATATAAAGTTTAAAATTACCATTTTTGAAATCTAAAAAACAATGTTTACAAACGAATATTCAAATAGAAGAAATGTTCGAATTTAAAGGATGAAAATATTAGAAATTAATTATTATTATATATTATATTCATATAAACACAAATAAAATATTTATTTAGCAAACATAACTTAACATAGCTCAAATAAAATATTGAATATACATGTACTTAAAATAAAAATAATAAAACTCATTAAGTTTGTTTTAATTTATGTATTTAATATTTTATTTGTATTTATTATTACTTATTATTAAACTAAAAAGTACGAGTATTTTTTTGTATTTTGTTATGGTAGATAGAAATCATTTTGTTTTCTTTCTAGGATCGGAAACTTTTTCATGACATGATAGACATGATAATTATAGATTAATTTTAATTAAATTTATTGAAAGGTTCCAGATGTTGGCGGAAAAAAACAAATGAAAATAAATCCTTTTGTTAGAAAAGATACAAAAAAATTAGAATCAATTTGATTGATAAAGCAAAAGGACCTTCATTATTTTAATTGCTGTATTCAAATGTCGACAAGCTTCCTTGACAGCAAGTCAGGTGTATGATTGGACTCGAGGGCAAAGAAACAATCTTGACTTATACATTTCCAACTACATAAGAGTACGTATAATTTGATTTCTAAGAAATTGAACTGCGGCGGCCATTTTGAGAGCGTTTTTGATTGGTTCGTAATATCGACCAATACAATATATGCCAGTGCACATGGCGTACATGGCAAAGGGAAGGACAATAATCCATTATGTACGAAATTTGAAAATGGAACGCACACACACACACACACGCATTTATACATATACAAAGAACTCGAACAGGGTTCGGTGGTGGTGGTGGTGTTGCTCCCGGCTTTGCTTCTGTCTGACGCGCATAAAAATCAACAAATTTTTATTTTTTTTTGCCGCAGTCAAAGCAACAAGGACTACAACTACATGAGAGCACTGTCGCCGCCAACAACAGAGCAGCGACAACGGCAACAACAATCACAAAGGACGACAACAGCAGCAGCCCTTCCCAGCCGCACACACACACACACTACTATGACACACACATACACAGATAAAAGCGTAATAAAGGGGATGAACGTCTGTTGCGACAACAAAGAGAACGCCAGTGCCAAGGAAACTCATCAAAACGCCATTTGCATAGCACTCCATTACAGCCAAAAGAACAAAGAAAAGCACAATTAAAACGCTCAGCATACAGCGCCTTTGCCGACAGAGACAGAACGAGGTCCCCACATCGGATGATAGTCCTCTACACACACATACATTTATACATCTAGATTCTAGAATACCGCTGGCCACTTGAAGTCGCCTTCAAGTCCCCTCCATGTCCACACAGCGAACGTAAGTCTGTGGCACCCGAAGCCAAAGCCAAAGCCAAAGTAAAAGCAACCTATTGAAAATGTGCGGCGCCTCCTTGTTGAAATCTCGCGAATGATAAGTAAAAAAGTGCAACCAAATCCAAAGACGCCTTGTAAATACCAACATCAAAGATCCAACTGCCTTTTAATGACATAATAGCTTTTTCTAGTGCACTAATGTTACAAGGATGAAAGCCTGTCTAAGGTAACGTCACATCTTTTAATCTCTCTCTCCCTTTGGTCACTTTATAAAAGCTCTTCTTTGACTTGCAATAAATAACACGGAAAAATTCAGCTACAAAGCTATTCAAATGATTAAGATTTTAGTTAGTTCTATCTTTCATAATATATTTGATGCTCAACAAATATTGAATCAATCGATGCTGACAGTCGAAGCTGAACGAAAAATAAGTTGTTGCAAGAAAAACCAGCTTTTTTTAAAAACTCAATTATTGCTACGAATTAAAAACACATAATTTACTTTATCAAATACCTCACTGAATTGTTTAAAAAAAAAAACAAGTTTTCTTTTTTGCAAATTTCACAATTAAACAATTTTTGTGAAGTGTAAAAGTTTTTTAATAATATGAACACAAATAATATAGATGGTTATATTGCTGAATTTGAAATGTAACTATTCTGTTCCGGTTTTCACTTTTTAACTTGTAGCATTTATTAAAAGTCTTAGTGCGGCTAAGTACTTAAAAATTATCGTTTTTTACTCTCTTTTTAATGTGTATGTTTCTAGACAAAATGAAAAGACCCGTTGGGATTTTTCTTATGGAGTAAAGTTTCATTTATATAGTTAAGTCGATTTAACATTAAGCAAGACTGTGAAGCTATTTTTAATCATAATCCTTTATTTGATCAAGCAATTCATTCAATCTGAAAACTTAACTCAAATTCTAAAATCTTATTAGACCAGGCTTTCAAAGCTAGGTACTTTTAATTATGATTTTTTGATTGTATGGTATTGAATAGTTATTACACTAAGGTATTCCATCGGGCCAGAAAAAAAAATATAAATGCAGTTTGCACTGATTGTAATTTAATAGAAATATACAGACCAGGGCAACAAATTCATAGCTTAGTTTGTGTTCATATGAAGCACATAAGTTTAGTTTTACTTTATAACAAAATATTATAGCATTCTCGACAAAATATTATAAATATAAATTGTTTAAACATATGATTAAAAGAACATATTAGGTTTATTTTCAATATGTTCTGATTTTCGAAAATATTTCTTCTTCTGAAGGGTTGATTTATATTTGCAAGGGAATACGAGTCCTGCCACGATTTAAACTATGTTCACAAGTTAATCACAGTTTAAGCTTAATTGATAAAGATAAAAAAAAACGATTGCTTCAATAATATAAAAACTTTGTCTTAAATGAATTTTAACAAGTTTGTAATAAATATAATAAGGTAAAAATGTGAACTTATTAAAAGAGAATTTATTACGAAACTCAATTAAGCATAAGAAAAATATTGCAACTAATTGAATGCGAAACTCTTACGGAAATTATGCTAGCAATTTAAAAGGAAATTACTTTATTAAATAGTTGATAAATATAATAATAAGAGTTTATTGTGGCATCGATTTCTTTTGTATCTTAGTTCAGACCGGTTGAATGGCAGACAATAACAATACGCCTTAGGGCAACCGAGAGAAATCCCCTCGACAGCAGATTGAGGTACGAACAATTGCATTATCCCTATTAAATATTGTACGCTTCGCAGGATAAATGCCTCTAGCCTACATATTATGAGTTCATATGATTGACAGGCCATTCTGGCGAAGACCATAATAGAATTGAGTTTAAGAGTAAAAAAAAAAACGATGCCGACAAGGATAATTGCCAGCGTATAAACTGTGGTTGAGTCGAGTTCCTTGAACGGGATTCTTCTTGAAGTCTGCATACTTACTGAGTGATGAGTGCACCTGATTTTGGAGAACTCTAACTGGCAGCAAGTGACACATTGAATTGAGTTAAATAACAATGGAATTCTGAGGTACACTCGCACATTCAATCCGCTTAAGGTGCCGCCACAGAGATTATTAACTGAGGAAACAAGCTGTTGACAAACTGCTGACAAACTATTAACCACGAGCCACAAGAATCCCTTGACAAAAGCGAGCAACGGCACAAAGCTAAAGAGTCAAACTGAATCCTGATGCCGTTGACAGCCGCATCCAAGGCAGACAGAGCGTCCATGTAATAATACGCTACAAACACACCCTATCATTCACATGTACATAAGAAGGCATGAGTATATAATACTTTTTTATATATTTTTGGGGTTGCCCATTTCCAAAAGTGGAGTGGGTGGAGCGGGATGTGGGCACAATTGTTGCATGTGCGCTTTTAATGCTAAACTGCAGATTAATGCGCCGTTTTGGGATATTTTTGAGAATCTTAGAAAACACTTGAAACCCCAATCAGAGCTGGAAATTCAAATGATGATATTCAAGCAAAAGTCACCACTCGGCCAGCAGG
Organism: Drosophila innubila; assembly: GCF_004354385.1. Taxonomy (NCBI): domain Eukaryota; kingdom Metazoa; phylum Arthropoda; class Insecta; order Diptera; family Drosophilidae; genus Drosophila; species Drosophila innubila. The sequence goes on from NW_022995380.1 coordinate 9,048,113, forward strand.
CGCCCCCCAACTAAACTGAACTGAATTGAGCTGTTGCCTGACCGTCCACGACCGCCGACATAATGATGCTTCATGTACAACAAATACAAAGGATGTTCTTTTCAAAGTGTCAGTGGTTGCGGCCCGGTTGTTTGTGTGTGCGAACGAGACGCCACTACGGAATAGGAGTCATTGTGTGTGCGAACCAATATGCGCAGGTCCAGAGATTGTTCGTACATAAAAACAAAAAAAAAAAAAACGAAGAAGGAAAAAGGAAGGCAAACAAATCCAAAAGGAGAGTAGTATTATACAATTCGAACGCTATATGCACCGTTTCCATACACAATGGATGAGGGTTGCATTACCCCCTCGTTTATATAGTTTAAAAACCTCCCTCAATCCCACCCCAAATCAATACCCTTTCTCATTTTCTCTCACTCTTTCTGTCTTGCTTCACAACGCTATAAAACAAATATGGAAATTATTTTCCAATAAGTTTTTTAAACAATGAACCGCCAGAGCCTTACTGACTGTGGTCCTAGAACTCGAGAGTCTGCAATTAACAGTTTGTTTCTAATGAGGTTAAAGGCAAATAGTATACGACCGCCATTCCCCTCAATGATGAGTCTGATTCAAGTCTAGACTGAAACAACAAAAACTGGGGGAAAATTCTCGTATTTGCTCTCGTAGTCGTCCTCGTAATCGTACATGCACACCAATTGACCTTCGTAGTTCTTCTGTTTTTACAATGTCGATGGTTAAACTTTACTTTTGCAAACATAACGTATTTAACTATTTGTAAAGGAACAGAACTATAGCATATTATTTTTAAATATTGTAAGTTTGCAGTTACGTCCTCGAACTAAATCCTTCAGTTATATTTTCGTTTTTATAACAATAAATAACTTAATTAAGAATAACAAGAAAGTCATATAAGATTAAACATAGCTATAGTTTATTTAAAAAAAAAGCCTCCTAAGAAACATTATGTGCTCAAAATTATTACAAATCAATGCGTTCAATCAAATAATACTATTTGAAGTTTGATTTATTGAAAATAAATTAAAGTATAAATAGCCGAATATATAGTTTGATATAAATTTTTTAATGATTATAAAAGTAGTTCATTTTTAAATTTGGGAAACCCGCTTCAGAGTAGAGCTCATAAAACATTAACAATTATTTATTAATAATTATTAAGTTAGTATTTCCAAACAGTTTACTAGATTTTTATTCATTTGTTAATTGAAAGTTGTAGCAACTAATAGATAAATAGAAAATATTGTAATTTCTTCTGCTTTCGTTACTACATGGAAGGCTGTTAACAAATATTTTATAATACCTTTTTTCCATTTCCTGAAGTCCTCACTTTTCCGATACCTATCGTTAAATCCCTGACCTTACTAATACTAATAACTTGTTATATTACATTGTACTAGTCTAATATTCATACTACTATTAATTCCAACACTAATTTTTATTGATCTGATTGGGTTCTTTTGGGTTTTCCTCAATCCATGCAACAAATGTTGGATCACTTATAAATTTTGCATACCCCAGATCTAAATTTAAATTTTTTCTTTGCAGTTCATAATTTATATTTATATTTTTTCTTTGCCGACTGCTTTTAGTCGTGCATAAATAAATAAAAAAAAGTCAATGTTTGCAGAAAAATAATTGAATTGAATATAGAAAAACCAATATTCCTATTAGTTAGAAACATAATAGTTATTCTATTCATTATTATTAAATTTAACACGGCTTTTTAAAATGCCATTAAACAGTTTTCTTGAAATAAAATATTATTTAAAAATAACCTTATTTACTCGATGATTCAGAATTAATTTGAAATCTTATGTCTTTTCATATAAACTTACTATATGTTGTGATCTGAATCCAAAATGTTAATCGAGTGTAATATAAAAAAAAAAAATCGATCAGTCAAATAACTGTCTATCAATCGGCAAATCAGCATCGAATCATAAATGTTAAGTTTTCCACTAAAATTATTTTTGAAAAAGTGTTAAATATGGAAAAAATGGACTGTGTTGGGAAAAAAATTAAAGTCTTCAATTTTGATACAGAATTCAATTAGAGGCCAAATAATAACAAAATTGAAATTTTGCAAAGAAATCGGTTAAGATTTGACAAATAAGGTCAGTTTAAATTTTATGAAAAAACGTAAAGCGTGGAACATGGATTAAATGGACAGTGATGGAAACAATATTAATTTTTAAATTTTGATGCAGAGTCAAATTAAAGTTATAGATTTTTCATGAAAATAGATTTAATTACCTCGAATTGTCGATTTTTTTATTTTTACATCACGAGCTATACGTAAATACATTCAGTTAAAGAAGAAGTCTCGTCTCAATATTTATACATAAATCGAAAATTAAAGTTTAACTTCATAGCACGTATCAAAAATGCAATACAGTCTTAAGAATTTTTTAACTAATAAATCAACAAATGCAACACATATTTTATTTTGATCAAGACGTTGTGTGATGCTTTGCTTAAATATAGTTTAAGTAACATGGATCATATTTAAATATCTTGAGAGCATATAAAAAAACTTTAGTTGTAATTAAAACTTACATGTGTAATTCGCATTAAAATTGTGTGGATATTAAGGAGATCGTGGGATTCCAAAAACTGTAATTTCTGGAAAGATAAAAATAAAACGAATTAACGCTAAAGAAAACATTTGAATTTTCGATACATATGATGTAAATTTGTGTTACAATATTTTAATTGACTTTTTTTGAAGTTCGTTATCTTAGGCTTGAGTTCGATTGAATATATATACATAGTTGTAAATTAAAAATGATTTTAAGTATGATAAAAAATAATAATAACAATAAATAATAATTACATGTTATTTTAATTTTTTCGTTCAAACATATTTATTACAGTCAGACTTTTATAAAATTACTCAAAATTAATCATTAACATTGATGAAAATTCTTAAAAATCATGATATAATCATAGCAACAAAACATCAGAATAGTGTAGAAATGGAAAATCAGGTTGGTGTTGCAAGAAAATGATTTATAAAATTTTTAATAAGTGTATGTATAAATTAATATATATTAAAATAAAACAATAAAGTTGTTTGCGTATTCAGATGTCTTAGGCTCAAACTTTCATCTATGGTTTCAGAGGTTTCTCCATTTTGTGCACTCTCTTTTGGTAGATATTGAATTAAAGTACTTCTGTTTAAAAATCGAAGAAAGTAATAAAATTGTATCTGCATGAAGAGAATTTTTTGTTCACTGCACATTAAATTGAATAACCCTTAACAATGTGGTTTGAATCCACTCAGCAAGTTATTTTGCAAGGGTGAAAATTCGAATATTTTTCGCACGAATTCATTCGGAATAAAAAGAAATCAGTGGAAATATTTCATTACATTTTTTAACACGTTATTTTGCTTGAATGTAATACAAGAATGCTGAAATTTATCTCATATTTTTATTAACAAGAACTTTTCTACATAGCGACCAAAAGAACCGAGTATAAAAATAATTACTTTCAAATGTTAAAAAAAATGTTGAGAGATTTCACAAAATGAAATAACTATGGAATTTAACTAAATTAATTTTTAAATTAAACATAAATGCATAATAACATTTTTTTATAATTTTGAAAATTATAACCTAAAAATGTTGTTAAAACTGGAAGAAAGCCGATTTTTATTTACTTCTAAAATATGTTCGAAAAAACCAAATCTCTGACATTTAAGGAACACCGTTGCTTTCAAAAACTCTAGGGATTTCTGGATCACACCTGATTAAATATATATCGGTTTCTTTAGTACTTTGGAAACTTAAAATTTTATGCAATAGATTGATTTGATCCTCAACTTGGACCAAATTGGGACTAAAAGAACTATTGAATTTTTATATCGACTTGTGAATATCTTTCAGATCAATTGCTTATCTTTCATTAATTACAAGATCCAATTATCTGTCCGATTGGAACTCTAATACGTACCTTTAAATTATTTGTAATTTAATTTATTTCATTTAATGCGGTTGATAGTATATAGCCCTCGTGCGTAGCAAATGCGTTGATGGGATAACGAGGTGGGTTTGGACGGGTGCAATTTTATTATTGTTGCAGTTGCTGTTGCGGCTGGACGTGATATTGATGGCAAATACGATGAGGAAGTTTTCATTTTGATTTAAATGCTCAACGAAGAATTTATAACTATCAGTAATTGGGAATTGCACAAGTAAATGGTCTTAAAATGTTCAACAATGTGCCAATAAATGTTAACGTTAACGTTCAAATAAACGTAAACAACAAAAGAATGTAACAAGGAAGAGGCACGAAAACGGCAATGGCGAAAAAGACCAAACTAAATGCTAAACAAGGCTAATGACGACAGCAATTCCAGTTGCAGTTGCAGTCGCCGGTTATGTGGTTTTTTGTTTTTTGTGGGTGTAGCACCAGGCGCGGACGCGGAATCTGATTTTGTTAGGTGGTAGTTGCGATTGTCTTTGATTGCATTTCTCAACAGCGTCAAGATCCGTCAAAATCCTCCAACGACAACGAAGACGGGATGGTGTATTCACGTTTTAATTGCGGACGTATATATACTTAAATCACTGTGGACATTCCATCAGTATATTCGCGATTTAAGGTGGCAGGAGTAGGAGTCAAAGCAACTCCTCTGGCAGCTCTTGGCCAGAGAGAACGCAGTGAAAAATCGTAATTTAAAGCATTTTTCATATCATCTGCACATCAAAAGAACCGAACAAAAGTTGTTATTAACTTAAACATTGTTTAGCACTTAGCACTTTCTTTATGTGTGTATCTTCTTGTTGCTGCTTCTTTAATTTTTTATTTATTTATTTGTGTGTTCTTTTTTGTGTATTTGTTTTTTTGTTGCCTCAGTCCTGCTGCTTCTGCTGTTTGATTTTTATGGACGTTTAGTTGCCTTGTATAGTTTTATATTTGAAAATGTTTCAACCGCGAGCACACCCTCATCGCTTCATATTTATTTACTTATTTAGAACAAATGTAATTTATATATTAGCAAAACAAAATATTTCGAGGCAACTTTTTTGTTTTGTTAGCCACTTTTAAGGTTAGAACGAACAGCAGAGTTGTGTTGTATTAAATCGATCGTTGCCACCTGGCAGAAAAAAGAGGCCGTTGCCACCTTTGGAAATCGTAATTAATCCAAGAAAAAATTTACAGTCCGAACATCTGGCAGCCTTTTTATTTTAAAAGTGCGATACTAAAAAGAGTAATATTTATTTAAATTGTAATATAATTTTTGTTAGAATTTTGTCAAGTTTCCGATATTTTTACTTTATAGCTATTCAAATTTTTCAACGAAAGGTGACGATCTTTAACCTATCTTTAAAATTAACACCTTTATTTTATCTAAATTTGATTTTAAATGACTTTATCATAATTAATCTAACTGCATTTTTAACAATAATCGATATCATATCGATATCCCTTTTTGTACTTGCGATAAAATTGATAGCCTTGATTTTGCTATATATCGATGAGACAGCTGCATTTCATATTTATCAACACTAGAACTCTTGCATTTAATAAAAACAGCCGCCATCAGCCAAACAACTATACTTCTTTGATTTTATTTTTAAAAATTCATTTTTAAAGAGCTTTCTCAGAATATGTATGAACAAACTGTACAATTGTTGAACAACGCAATTGGTAAAAATTTAGCACTGACGGCTAAAGCTGTCAGCACTGATAAAAATTGCAAATTTAAAATTGAAAAAATTCAATAAAAAATTAATAAATTTGATGAAAATTTAAAATTCGAAGTTAGATACAATTAAATTAAACATTTTTATGAAGGTTTTAAGCCCATCAGCCCTCGGGAAAAGAGTTAAAAAAATTTAAAAAAAAAAGTTTATCAAAAATCAAAAATAATGTAACAAAAAATCAGCAAAAATGTTAAAATATCTAGCTAAAAAAAATTATAAAATTTTGAAAATGGTACAAAAATTCCGAATATCCATTTGTTAGATCAACCTATTTTTTAGATATGAAAAAATCGAACCAGATCGGAAACTTTTACGGTGTGGCAGCTCAGTAGTAATATTACAAAAAAAAAAACAGTTAAAGAAGAAGAGTGTAGCCAAACAAAATAAACAAGCGCTACAATAACAAAGAGATATAATTAAAAAGTCTTGCTCCAAAATGTCTGCTCATGAAATAAAATTGGAGGTATGCGTGGATTCTATAAAATCAGCGTTCGCAGCAGAGGAAGGCGGTGCGTCTCGCATTGAATTATGCGCAGCTCTGCAAGAAGGAGGTCTGACGCCCACCGTAGGAACGCTTAAGACTTTAAAGGAACTGCCGTTCACATTGCCCATATATTGCATGCTGCGGCCTCGACGAGGCACTGATTTTGTCTATAGCGAGGAAGAGCTACAGGCGATCCTGACAGATATGGATTTACTGCGAACCCATGGTGCCGATGGCTTCGTTTTTGGTGCACTGAACACAGACCGAACGATTGATATTGACAAGTGTCGACGCATTATGGAGCGCTCCTACGGTCTACCCGTTACGTTTCACCGCGCCTTCGACCTCACTGACCAGAAATGCATGCACGAGAATGTTCAAATGCTAAAGGAACTCGGCTTCAAACGGGTCTTATCCAGTGGATTTCGTCAATCCGCAGCCGAAGGAGCCGACGTTTTGGCTCAATTGATAGCGAAACATCATCGCGATATAGTTGTAATGCCTGGCGCTGGTATCAAAGTGTCCAATTTGGAAGAGATACTAACGTTCAGCCGATGTCTGGAGTTCCATGCCTCAGCTATGGACACCGCTGGCGAGGAATACAGCGCACCGACCACCACACGCATGGAGTGCGATGTGACAATGGGCAAACAGGACATTGATCCTTACTACGGCACCAATGTCAACGTTGTTCGCAAAATGGTAGCAATTGCCAATGCCATGAGCTGCAGATAAATGACAATAATAACAATTTAAATAATTTATGATATGCATATTTGATATGTACAAATACAAATGTCCAGAATATAGCATAAGTTAGTAGGAACCACCCGTTAACCACTAATTGTTGAATATCTGAAATTATTTTATTCATTTCATTGCTTTATATGTTCAATTGGAAATTTTTTTGAAAACATTTCCCGGCATAGAAAAAATTTAGAAATTTAAAAATTAATTCAGAAATTAGAAACGTAATAATTTAATCAAAAAATGGAAAGCAATAGCGAAATGCTAAGGAGTAAAGAAGAGGCAGGACTCGACAATTTAAATCGGCAACTACAGAGTATGGAGAAAATGTTGAAGAAGGCAGACGAGTATAACGACACTCTGGCGGAGCGGATAAACAGGCTAAAGGACATTTTCCGATCCAATCAAAGGGTATTTGACAAACTGGAGGATAATCAGAAAAGTATAAACCAAATCTTTCGAGATGAAGGCGAAAATGAATTGAACTCTAAAAAGTTGATTCCACATATTACGAGTATTGAAAATAAGGTATAGAAATAAAATTGTTATCTTTATAAAAACTAATCCTCTTATGGTCTACAGCTTTTAGTCACTGTGAATCTGTTCAACGATTATAAATGTCGAGTAAAGGATATGAGCTATACCCAGGACGCTGACATGGAATCAAAGCTGTGTAAACAGCTAAATATGCTGGGATCGAATCTAATTTCGGTTGGTAATCAGTTAAAGTTGATCCGTCAAGATAAAACGGCTGAGGAACGTGATGCAAATTACCTTCATCGTTGGTCATGCAATGGGTCCAACCAATCTAACATGTGTTGGACGCAATGCAAGTCCCAAATGCAGGATATGTTGCAAATGAGCCAATTAACAGTGCTGCACAGACGATCCGAGCCGTTTTTATTTGAATCGGATATAAAAGAGACTCCCATTCGAAAGATCAGATGTCAAAAGAAGATTATTCAAAGGGGTAATTATTCAAAGCAAACTAGTGTAAAAATTAAAATATTTTATTTATATTTTTATAGTTGAAAGCATTTTAGCCAAAGCCGAAACCTTTAATATAAGATCGGAGACCCTTACGAATGTCAAAGTCCTGGCGAAAATGATACTGAGTGCTTTGGTTAAGCGAAATAATCTTTATGAGTTCTGCTGCGTGGATGATCCTATAAGCAATAACAAACTTCCTGATGTTCTGGATTGCAATCCGTACCTACAATAAACTAGTTCATTGATTTATGAATAAATTTTAATGTAGAATTAACACGATCTTTGATATGCAAGTGTTTTTGGGGGGTCCGTAGGTATGTACATTTTTTAAAATTAATTTTTTATTTCAAAAGCTACTTGAAAAATAAAATAGCAATAAATATTAAATTATGATGAAATCAGTAACCTATTCTGTAATAGCTATTTTAACTATTTAATTTAATATATATAATATGTTGGTACACTTTCATTAAAACAAAACATTTTTCCCTAAAAGTTTCGTACAAAATATATTTAAGAAATGGCAACGGTGTTGTATCTGCAAGAAATGTAACGGTACTTTACTGGTAAAATTGTATGTATGTCGCATTTCAAAAGATGGCAACGCTGTAATATTAAGATTTTACAATTGCGCAAGCGCAATTAAAAATTGATTAGTTTAACAGTTGATACAACAGACGACGCAACATTGGCAACTTTGTGATATATTTCAATTGCATATGGAATAATAATAATATTGTATAGTAATATTAAGCAAATACACAAAAATGCTGTAGACTTTGCATAATAAACTTCATTGTATATGCCAACCGTTACGCGCTTTTATTCGGGAAACATATGGAGAAATTCAGCAGCGGCAACAGGAACGATATGGACATGGATGACAGACGGAGTAGTACCAGTAATAGCAACAGTCAAGGTGTCAATGTCAGCCAATACGACCTTATGCTCGGAGGGCATATGGAGACCTATAACGTTGAGGTCAGCTTTCTATAATATTTGCAGTATATAATATAATATGTACATATATTGTGTATTTAATTACAGACCTCAGCTGTGCATCGCAAGCTGCAGAGTAAAGTCGAAGCATTGCGCATATTGCGCCAGGAGCTGGAACAGTTTCGTGTGGAGCGTGATCAGTACAAATTGATGGCCGAAACACTTCAACTGCGATACTCGGCCATGAAGCGGAGCAGCGAACTCCTGGCTGTGAATGGCAATGGCTGTGGAGCGTTGAGCGAGAATTCCAGCCTTGCGGCGCTGCTTCATGAGACACGCGAGTTGAATCTTAAGCTAAATACCGAAGTGGAGGCACTGAAGCAACGGCTTGGCGAAATTCAGGGCGACATGGAATTGCTGCGCGAAAGAGAAGCTAACAGCAAGTCCCGACTGCAGGCGATGCTTTGTCAAAATGCTGCGCACAACAAGGAGGAACTGCAATGGAAACGGGAACGGGCCAATTTCATTTGCCATCTGGAGAACATAAAGAAGAAGAATGCACAATTGGCGTTCGATCTCAAGGGGATTATTGATGAAAAGGAGGAACTCATTACGGAACGCGATGCGTACAAGTGCAAGGCGCATCGTTTAAACCACGAACTGTTGGTGGCATTGAAAGCCAACAAAATGCATCCAAAAGTAAGCAAGTTCCTTTAAAGTTAAAGCATATGTAAACATATGACTTTTCCAGCTGCTGGACATTGATGGCGTGCTGCTGGAAAACAAGTACCTACATGAACGTGTTAAGATTCAGGAGAGCGAATTAGAGCTTACCAAACAGTCGGCTAGCAAGTATAAGACCATGTTGGAGACAAAGCGAAAGAAGGGAATCGTCAAGCTTGGCAGCAGCAGCAATGATGAAACGTTACTAAGTCCTAGACAAGGTAACAGATGAAACATCAAAACTGTTGGGTATTGATTTTTAATTTGCAGTGAAAACAATTCTGGAGAGCGGCATTGATTTACCTGGTAAAACGGAGACTATTCACGATCTTAAGTCCTTGTGCTTGGCACTGCTCGACAATTTGAATGACAAGAATTTAGCGCTGACACACCAAAAAAGAACTAATAAGTAAATCATATTATCTCAAAAATTACTGTGTGTTTATAACTAAGCCTTTTTTGTATTTAGAATCCTTGCGACTAAAATGGCCGAGCTGGAACAACGTTGGCAGCAGCTATTAAGCAGTGAATCGGAAAATCCCACAGGCGACGATGAGGATGAAGATTATGGTTATGCACCATCGCAGTTGTTGCTTAATGGCTACTGTGCGGCCATGGTTGATGACGTGGGAATTCAGGAGCACCATGGGGGCCAAGGAGCAACAGTAGCAGCAACGCCAACTACATCAGAGGACGCACATACAGTAGCAACCGAGCCATATGACATGAAGATCATTGCCAATGATTGCATTGGTGCTTTGCAGTCGGATGACGGCATGTCTTCGCTGTCATCGGAGTCAGCCGACTCCTCCGTGTATGGGATTGATGTACGACTGAATGATGTAGCCATCAATGCTTATAAATCCTCTTCGGCTACGACGGATTCGGGTAATTGTGGTTTTGGCTGCAATGGTACACCAAGAGTTTCCAGTGCTGTCGCCAGGGAACGAATGGAGGATCTTCAAGACTTGCCGCCACATTTGGCTGCTTTAGTGCAAAAGGCTCTTCACGATCTGGATATGCGAGATTATGAGGCTATGGTTACAATAAGCGCTGAGAATGCTGCAACCATGTTGTAGTTGTACAACTTTGAGCTGAGTTAACTAGTTCAACATTACTAATTTAAACATTACCATTAATAATGAATGTATCACAAATATCGTTATACAATTGCGAGTTATAAATTATCTATTTATATATATTATTACAAAAGTACAATAAACGCAGCTCTGCTTGAGTCTTGATGAGATTGCATTGTTTACAATTTTCAAAAATTAATTTCCGTTACAATGAAAGTCGTTTTACAACACAGCTGTCAGAATTGGCGAGAGTTGCCCAACACTGTCGGGCTGCTTATAGTATACATTTTCTGATAAGAAATTTTTAGTTGTTGCAGCCTGAAACAAATACATAAATTTTGAATAAAAAATGCCTTAAAAATTAAAAAACGGTCACGGAGACCATGTAAATTCAAGTGCCATTATCTACGGAAATGGAGCGTCAATCAAAACATAGCCAAATACGCGAAACTAACGCAGTGAAAACAAAGCCAACAGCCTAAACCCCTACACACTCACCCCCTGCCACCCACAAAACCAAGCAGACAGGCAACCAGTTCGGTTAGTACAACCATGTCCAACGATGTGCAAATAGCACGCGTTGCCAAGATTGGCTCCGATGTACCGCGCAGACAGGGAAAGCAACGGGATATTAAAGGCATATCAAAGGGAGGCAGCAGCGGCGGGGGCATCGGCGTCATTGGGGATGACATCGAATTTGTCTTTGGCAGCATATCACCAAGAGGCGGGGGAACAAGTGCTGGTCTAGGCCAGCAAAGGCACGTTATGGTCTCCTATGACATGGACTCGCCGGAGCACACGCAGCGCGACACAACCGAAAGCGACAACAACATTTCCAGCTGCTCGACCCTCGACATTGTCAACAAAGTAAGCGTCCGTTACATTGCACACACACACACATATATACAACTACAGTGGCTCACCGCTTATTTGACCCACTACATTTTTAACTTTGTTTCGTTTTTATTGCTCAACTCAGTTATAACACACATAGGTATACCACAAGTTATATGCAAATATTTAAAATTTTATAAAAAGATAAATTCATTGGAAATTTATAATATGTAAGAGTAGTGGGTCAATTAAACTGTGCATACAGTTGATCAAGTAAATGTCTTAACAAAACAAATTAATAGATTATTTTTTATTTACGAAAATAGACATGCTACATTTTTTTATTAAGAACCATAAGTAACTACAATTAATTATAAAAATTAATATGAAAAAACTCAGAAAATTTAAAATACTATACTTGACCAACTATATGTTTCTGACTATAAGATATGAGTAACTCAATTTAAGTATATAGTCGGGTCTGATATAGTGAACTTCCGATAAAGTGAAAAGCTTTAAATCTTTACATGTCAATATGAAATCTTGAAAAGGAATTTAAAGCAGAAAAACTATATTAGATTTGATATAGAAAACAATCTTATGATGCTTATTATTATTAACTATTTAAGGAAGCTTAAAAATTTTAAGCATAAAGTGTAATTGGTCAAATACGCTGATAGCCACTGTACATATGTATATACATATATATATATTGTACTCTACAAGTAACGGGTATAGCTACATATATACATACATATGTTTGTATGTAATTCCCGATGCGTTGCGCACTGCGCAGGTGCGTTGCAAGATTTAGGGTCAAGTTGCAGCAACCGACGGACAACAACGACGACGTAATCACTGGCAAAAATTTTCGAATTTTGTTGGCCATGATTTCGGAGCAACTGCTTCCACGCAGCCTAAGCTGCATGTGCTGCAGTGACACGCCCTTTGGCGGTGGGATGCAACATGCGGAGAAGCGACGTAGCTGGGAATACACGTTAATGGCACAACCAATGGCACGGCGGCCCATTAATGTCATTACAATAATTATAATAATATTATGAATGACCTAGACACATAATAAATCTGTATTATTAACATTGCAGGTTGAACAACTGTCGGTCCAGCAGCTGGAGAATCGGGTACGTGAGCTGACGCAGCGCCTGCAACAGGCAGAGCGTCAACTGGTGGAGAGCAATGTGGAGCGAGACATGTGCCACAAGCGTTTGGAGGTGGTCAGCCAAGCACACGAATGTCGCATCACAGAAATGCATTGCGTCATTGCTGAGCTCAGTAAGAAATTACGCAGCAAACAGGAGCATATCATTATGGAGGAACAGGAGCCGGAGGGGGAGGGCAGTGGTAAGCACGTAATTATAATCAATAAATAATACTCAAAAATATGTACATTTATATCTTTCTGTCTTGACAGAGCTAAGCTATCAGGAGGGTTCCGTATACAACTCCGAGTTGAATCTGACAAATGCCGATGTCGACGGCGAGTGTCAAACTGAGCCGCTGGAGGATTTTGAAGGCGCCTGCTCCAGTGCAGACAACATACACATCAAGCCTCAGGATGCCATTACTAAAGGTCAACTTGAAGCACTGCAGGAGGAGGTGTTACATCTACGCGCCCAGATTGCCTTGTTGCAAGCCGAGATTGCCACCAAGGACAAGGATTCGGCTGTTGTGGAGGATCAAAGCAATGTCATCTACTTTGCCTGCGAACTGGAGGCCAACGAAAATGGAAACGAGCGCGGTTCCAACGAGCAGTGTCTCAATGACTTAAATGGTATTATTAAAGAGAGAAATCGACAGTTAAGGACCCTGAAATCTCTCTACGCTGTAGCATTCTTTCTCTTTCCTTGGACTGAAAATTGTGTGTAAAATTGTTTCTTGAATAACTTCCCAGTTAATAATCTGATGCTGATAAATTAGAACTACCAGGCCTGTTCCGGTTTTCAAGGTTAATCTATTCCATTTCGAAAAAACTTTGCTGATTGAATTTAATTTATGTAGGTTTGTTTTGGTCAGATAAAACTAACCTTTTTAAACTTTTAGTCTAAATTCAACGTAAAAATGTTAACTTTATATCTACTTATTATCTGTAAATATGTTTATAAGGACCAAAGCTATTTATATCTCACGAAATCTATATTTTTGACTTTTGACAGAATTAATTACCCTTTGTAGTATCTAGTCCAGTTACTCATGAGGAACTTTCATTTGCAGCCTGCGTATCAGTGACAAGTCCACAGAAGTGCGTTAAAATGGCTGAGCGTGTTAAGCTTCGTTGTGCCAGTAAAAACGAACCACAATCTGAAACTTTGCCTGACGAAGATACGGATTTAAGCAACGAGGTAAACTATACATAATCTCTTTATACACACTCTTTTGAAATATTTCTTTATATATAAACATATAAAAAAAGGACATCAATCTCGTTGAGCATTTGGTATGCAAACCTAACTCGCTGATGGACAGTTTCTTGGCACCTCTGCAATTGGAGCTGGAGCGGCTGCAGCGTAAAATGGAGAAAGTGAAGATGCGCAACACATTGCTGTCGCTAACCCTAGACGAGTCCAAGGAGCACACAGAACATCTCTATCTGCTGTGTGGCAAGTATGAGTCAAATGCTGTAGCTCTTCAGCTGGCGCTCAATTGCAGCGACCGCGCCATCGAGGCTTATGACGTGATGCTGGCTCTATTGGAAAGCAGGTGCGTTTTCATTCCAGAAATCACAGACAATTTCATTGATTAACAATGTCAATTTCAGACTGGCCCTGCTCAGCGACAAGTCGTCGGCTGCTGAGGAAAGTCGACGGGCCGTGGAATCGGTGGCTCATCATCTGCTTGTAAGGCTGGAGAGCGAGAAGAACTTGTGCGAGAATAGTTTAGGACCCTGGCAGCATAATATCAATCTGAGCGCAGAGGATGTACCGAAGGGCATACGCCAATGGAGTGCCGATGACGACAATCGTTTACGTTATCACGTTTCCAAGTTAAAGGGACGTCGTTCGGTCGTGCAGCACACTATAGTCAATCTGGAATCACCTTTTAGCGATGTGTATGAAAAGAAGCGTTTGGCACTGGAGAAGAGCCAAGAGTTGCGTGACCACGACAAGGAGAAAAGGTCACCCATCGATCTGGAGACGGCCGTCATAATGCAGGAATTGCTCGAGTTGCGCGATCAAAATCAACAGCTGAAAGCCAAAAAGGATGAAGCGGAGCGAGAGCAGCAGCATGCCAATGAGCGGGTGAGCATCCTGCATGAGGCCCTAAAGCAGCTGCAGGCAGCAAATCGAGTCTCCTACTCGGAGGCGGAGCATGCAGCTCTCACCGAGCAACAACTAGTCGAGGCACTTGGTCGGGAAACGGAGTTGAAGGGCCGTATTCAAACACTTCTCAATCTGAATGCCACACAAAAAGCCACCGACGAGCAGTGCGAGCAAATGCATCAGAATTTGCGAGAATTGCAAAAATCAAACTAGTAAGTATCTTGGAATTAATTTAAAATAAATAATTTTCCTACTAGTACATCTTCATTGCAGTAACCTGAACCAGATGCTGGAGCAGAGCAAACGCAAGTATCAGATGCGCATTAAAAAGCTGGAGCAAAAGATTGGCGATATGCGGCTAGAGCAGGAACAACTGCAACGACTTAAGTTGCACAATAATGACCATGTTCCTGAGACAACACTGTAGATGTAAGGATTGTCTATAATGATTGCTTGTGCCGGAGCGGCGAAACGATGTATTGAGAGACGCACACGCAACATATGCAACATATCCTGCTACCGCTATGGTTCCTTCCTTCCTTATCTTTTGTAATTCATATCGAGCTCCTTAAAATGCTGCTGCTGCTGCCGCCGCTGCTCCCACCGCAATGCGTCACTCGATGCCCGCTCCGGGCCAGCCATATCAATAGATAGTATCACGAATGTGCCATACGATTAACTGACAGCCGGTGACGGTGCCCCGCAAATGAAGCTGTATTAACTACAATTACATATAAATTATACGAATATATAAACTAGACTAGGTAGCTCGGGCTACTCACAACGCGTACACACGAATCCTATATTTATACAATGTATTCGCATTTTGCTTGTTATATGACTCAATATATGTATTTAAAATTGTACAAATTATAATAAAACTGCAGCGACATTACGTTCCGTTTGTGGATTCATCTTGTTCTTCTTCCTCAGCGTCATCATCATCAACATCTTCATTTTCATTGCTTTCTGCTTTTGGAACATGTCCATTTGTTTGCTCCGTCGGCGGAGTCTCTTCGTTGTTTGGCGGTGCAAGTTTCTCAAGTTGCTCGCGGGCAGCTTGGACCACTTTCTCTAATTCAACGCACTCGGTTTCGATTTCATAGTTTTTGGAGACAAGCAACACCCAGTGCGCTTCAAGAGCACGCAGTTTCTCTCCAGCTTGGGTCTGTGCCTGTTTGCGCTGCCAGTTCACATCCTGCATGTCTTTCTTTATGTGTTGCAATTGTATCTGAGCTTTGGCCTGCATGGCTGTAAATACTTCGAGGTAGGATTTCCATGCTTCAGTGCCGTAGTCCAACATCAGTTCTAGGTTTAGTGAGCGCACCCATTGATGCTCCAGCTGCGCCATTGAGTTCTCAATGGACTCTTGCCAAGCTGATACTTCTGAGAGCTTGCCAGACGGTGGTGGTGGCAGTTCGTAACGCTTCATTGAGAGTGTCTCCATAGGTAGACGGTTTTGTATGCGCTCAAATTCATTTATCATCAGCGGTGTCTCGAATGGTGAACTTGCCGGTAAGGGCAGGTGATCCAGATAGTTCTTTGTGGGACGGTATCGCCGGCATTCCTCCTCGACCATAGCTAGTGCCTTTTAAGAAAAAACATAATTTGTATGCATCACTTAAATAAAACATAATTTCACGTACCGATTCTCGAACGCCCACATCATCGTATCCATGATCAATATATGGTAATGCATCTACACTAACTTCATCGGCCATTATTTAAACTAAATTAGTTATTTTTTGAACGATACACAACGAATTGTTTATAATCTGCGTGCAGTGCTGTATAACGTATAGCGACCGTAAGGTTAACATCTTGATATTTTCGAGCACTGACGATTTTGACAGTTGCTCAGCCATGTTGCTAAAAATGCAACCCTGCTTCCTAAAATGCGATTGGCAGCACCTTTTGGCCATTTCCGGCAGCTCTCTTTCTTTCTTCGTTCTTCTTATTAAAAAGAGGACGGCATCTGCATTTGCAGAATATTTAACACCATTTATTGGGATTAAAAATCAGCGAAAATGGTGAGAAAGTGTACTCAAGTTATGTCCGGGCTGCCGTTAACTGCAAAATCAATCTTTTCACAAACAAAAAGTGCGAAAAACATGAATAATATGCCATAAAACTGTCCTAACCTCCACGTGTTTGTAGTGTGCGGCAGCAGCGCGACGTTGACGTTGACGTCGCATTAGCGACTGTTGTGCTTTAAGACACCAGAAATGATTTTGAATTGTGTTTACAGAGCTTAGGCAACGCCAGGCCATTGGTCTCCGTTTACACGGAAAAGAATGAAGCTGTCAAGGAGAAGAACATCTGCCTGCCCGCGGTGTTCAAGGCCCCGATCCGCCCAGATGTAGTCAACGAGGTTCACCAGCTGATGCGTCGCAACAACCGTCAGCCCTATGCTGTCAGCGAGCTAGCAGGTAAGACCACATCAATCAAATGATTGTTTGTAAACAAATGCAACAAACTTGTCATTTCACCATCAGGTCACCAGACATCTGCCGAATCTTGGGGTACTGGTCGTGCCGTTGCACGTATTCCCCGTGTTCGTGGTGGTGGTACTCACCGTTCCGGCCAGGGTGCCTTCGGCAACATGTGCCGTGGTGGACGCATGTTCGCCCCAACCAAAACCTTCCGTCGCTGGCACCGCAAGGTGAATGTTAACCAGCGTCGTTATGCTCTGGTTTCGGCTATCGCTGCCTCCGGTGTTCCAGCCCTGGTGCAGTCCAAGGGACACGTTATCGATGGCATCTCCGAGTTCCCCTTGGTCGTCTCCGACGAAGTACAGAAGCTGCAGAAGACCAAGCAAGCTGTCGTCTTCTTGCGTCGCTTGAAGATCTGGGCTGATATTCAGAAGGTGTGTACTCGCTAAGCTAACAGCGACTAATCCTTAGCAACGCTCATGTAAACGAAATGCGTATATTTTCGGATTTGGTTTGCTTGCTCCTCGGGGCACTTATTATAATGCGTTGCTAGATCAAATTGGCCCTCCTAGGCGTTACGTTTGTAGTCTTATCAAAAGCTTCAACCGTTTGCAGTGGAGGGCTATATCTACAGCTACATCTTCAGAATGTGGTCCAATTTAAATTCAAGGATTTATACTAATAAAAACTAATAATTGCAGGTGTACAAGTCGCAGCGCTTCCGTGCTGGACGTGGTACCATGCGCGACCGTCGCCGTATTGCCCGCCGTGGTCCTCTGGTTGTCTACCACAAGGATGAGGGTCTGCGTCAGGCATTCCGCAACATCCCCGGCATTGAGACAATCAGTGTTGATAAGCTGAACTTGTTGAAGCTGGCACCAGGTGGTCATGTTGGTCGCTTTGTTATCTGGACCGAGTCGGCATTCTCGCGCTTGAACGATTTGTTCGGCACCTGGAAGAAACCCTCCACTCTGAAGAAGGGCTACAATCTACCCCAGCCCAAGATGGCCAACACCGACTTGTCGCGCCTCCTGAAATCTGAGGAAATCCGCAAGGTTCTGCGTGATCCACGCAAGCGCGTCTTCCGTAGCGTGCGTCGTCTGAATCCTCTGACCAATGTCCGTCAACTGGTCAAGCTGAACCCCTATGCTGAGGTCCTCAAGCGTCGTGCTGCCCTGGCCGCTGAGAAGCGTACCGTGGCTAAGGTTTTGGCCAAGGCCAAGAAACAAAACGTCGAGCTGGCTAAGTCCCACTTTGCCAACGTCGCCACAAAGGCTGCTGCCAATCGCGCTAAGCTGCTCGCCGCCCGCAAGAAGAAGGTCGCTGCCAAGAAGCCCGCGGCTAAGAAGTAAACCCATTTACTTTCCACATAATAGCAGACCACACTCTTTTATATAATAAATTACAAAAGTTGTATGAATTTTATTCATAATAATACAGTGCGAAAGTAATATCTTATTAAACTATTTAGTCTTAGGCCACAGTTGTTGCTCTTTTTGCTGCTCCACGTTCTGTTCTTTCTCTCTCGCTCTCTCTCTCGTGAGTCGAGAGTGACAAGAGAGCTATCACGCTTGCTCTTCGACTGTCGAAATCAGCTGATAACATTGCGTTGTTGCCTATCGATGCTCTTATCGGTCTTGTTGCCGTGAGGCTTTTGGCGTTGTTCGTGAAACGCTTCTGATGCTGATCTTCGGCAAGTGCTACGTTTTTTTATGGACTACATTTATTATTGTCACACGTTAATTGGCATTTAATTGAACAGCAACGATTGCAAGTGAGTTTATTCCGCTGTGTGCGCTCGAAGCGAACGGTTGTTGTTACAGTCTCACATTCAATGCGCGTTCAATTGACGAGCTAAAATAATAAATAACAAAGGAGCCGGCAACAAAAACACCCAACATAAAACAAAAAAACCAAAGCTAAGGACAAGAATATGAGTGCGCAGTGTCAGTGCGACATAATGACAAAAACAATTGTGTAATTGTATATATTGCACATTCAGCAAACAATAAACAGTGAGCATCAGCGCGACAATCAAATACATGCAAAATCTGAACTTAAAATTAATGAATCGAAATTTAAATAAATCAAAAAGCGCAGAATCCAAATCATACGATACTTTATTTTAAATTCACTACGTTGTCTCGCGAATTACGGGTCGTGACACTGATGTTGTCTGGTTATGTAGAGTAGAACGCAATACACACCATCATAGCACTGAATGAGAAGAAGAGAGGAGAAGAGCGGCAGCCAGAGTCGTGCATACAAAAGCAATCAGACGTAAACACACAGACACACACACGCACACTTGAGAGAGAAGGAGCTGCTCCGACGACGCTCTTTATGCGCGCCGTATTTTTCCGCAACGATTGCGGGCAGAGGCAGGCGTACAAAGTACATAAGAACAGAAGCATCTTTGTACTAAGTAGTGTCGCGATTTGGGTGGCATCTTAATTGCTATCCGCTATTTTAATCGGACTGCGGGACGGAAATCTCCTTGTAAACTTTGTAAACCTAAGTTCAAACCACAACAAAACAAACAACGAGCACGCACACGTATTTATATAAACTCACGCACACATACATATATATTAACGCACTCACAATAATAATGTTAACGAGTATATTAAACTTTGCCCAGTGCGTGGCTGAAATTTCATTGCTCGGAGGCATCGAAATCGCATCAGTTGCACTTATTGTATACTACGTTTTTGCAAAAACTAGGTGAGTACTCGTATCATGGTTGGTGGTGGTGGGCAAGCATGGGAAGCCAGAGTAATAACCATGCGGCGACAGTGGTTAGTTATACCGGCATCATCATCATCAGCGTCTGTCAAGTTCAATTAACGACGCAGACAAGTGTACACCGTTTGTCTCTCTGTGTCTACAGTTGGTCAAGTAATTGTTTTGACAAAGTACAAAAATTTGCATTAAAAATCATAAGAAAAATCGTAAAAAAAATACCAAAAAACTATTCAGTTTTCTTTTTTTTTGTATTTTGTCCAAACAATTACTTGACTGACTGTATGTAAATTGATGGTAAAAAGCGCCGTTATATTTTTAGACTCGCACAACGTAGAAAATTGTCTTAGTTGTGTATGCAGCGTTTATGTTATTCAATGCATACGAAATAAGCTTCTGGTTTTGTTATTGACAGGTGGTTGGATTGAGTTGAGTCACGCCCACCGGTAGCCACAGCCCTTTGCACCCAATAGCTCCAAACTCTTTGTTGTCGCGTGCATGCGATTTTTGCATTGCCGGACGTGTCTTTGGCGTGTATAGAATTCTTGCTTATCAAGCACGTGCTAATCGTTAATGTGCGGAGGAGGAGGAGGAGGAGCAGAATGGGAGATGGGATGAGTCTAAGGATGCCTAAAGGTCATTTGCATTTGTATTATTGCATTGCAAAAAGTGACGCAAATTCAATTTTTTATTTTCATGCACTCGCACCTTTGCTCTCTCTCTCTCGCGCACTCTTCCTCCCACTCTCTTTTGCGCGGTTGCTTTCGCGATAAGCAGAGCACCTCGTTCGATCGTTTGGCAACACTTATCGTAATTGAAAAATACCCCCCATGCACCTGTATACAATACATTGTATGTATGTATGTATACTAAGTAAATAACTAATTAGCTGATTAGTGTTCTGCTATTATTACTTTCTTGAGTACAAACTTTTTAATCGGGCAATAAAGTTAATCTGTATTAATTGCAGCTACCACGGTGCAAAGATTGTTTATTACTCCAAATTGTTTGATTGATTTGACGCCTAATTTTACTGCAAAGAAAGTGATAAATACTGTTCTGGTCGACAAAAGGCAATTATTCAGTTAACACAAGAAATGATAAAGCGATATATGTTTGGTTATATAAGTATGTACATCGTTCATATTTTAGAAGAAAAGAACAAGTAATTATTCTTACATATGTACATAGATTTAGCAGTATTAATCTAAAAATCAAAATTTAGTTCATCTTTATCTTTGCAATCTATCTGTTCTTTTGCACTTTTAATTTTCCCCAATACATTCAGTTGACTGGAGGGGATTATCTCGTTGACCAATTGCTTAAACTCCTTCAGGGCGTTATCAGTAGAATCAGCACCATTATCAGTTAGTGTTATATCTGGATCACTTAACACAGGTGTAATGGGACGGGACATCCTCAGCTTTTTTCCAGTAATTCCATCTGAGGAGCTTGAAGTGTCATTTGTCTCCTCGCTCTGTTCGTAGTATGCAATGCAATTGCGTATTTCGTTGTTGCGCTTTAAACCATTTTCTTTCTGCGTGCGTAAATGTGTTTCCAACTTTAAAAATCCTTGGAACTTTTCTTCTTTGATAGCTTGGCAATTCTGCTGATCATAGAAATGTTTGTAATGGAGGGCACGTTGTTCGCTTTGAAATTTGCAAATGCTTCTGTACATTTTTAAATGCGCATCGGGATCTTGAAAGTAGGTGGCAACATTGCTGGGCATATCGCTTGTTATTGCAATGCATTTTGTGGGCCGTTTGCAAACTGCACACTTGCTGTTATCACAGCACTTTGAGATGCATTTATCGCAGATGATGTGATAGCAACGACTCAGTTGAAACGAATTTTGGGCGTCGCGCTTTCGCCGACAAACGTTACAACGTATGGGAAGCATATCCCCATTTATTTATTCATCGAAAACACTAATGGATCCTTGAAAAATAGCCGGACTATGTGACAGCCATGGTGAAATTATAAATAAGAAGTGAAAGGAGAAATGAGATAGATATATGCACACAAAGAAGAAAAATGAGAGCGAAGAGCTAGCAAGATATCCTACCTTGCTTTATTCTGATTTCAGCATTGGTGGCAACACTGCAACGTTGGCGGATTATTCAAGATGGAGGACGATTCACTAGTTTTTTATAGTTTGTATTTTATTTAGCACCAGCTAAATCAGTACAAAGTTCAATTTACTTTGTTTTTGTCGATAACTAAGAACTTATCAGCCTAGCTACTTATATACATTCTCATATACAAATATATGCTAGGTTACTGAACTCAATAAACAAATAACTACAAGTTGGACTACAGACTCTATGAGGTGTTGTTAATTTTTACTGGAGTCGTCGGAAATTTTATTGCCCACTTCTGATTTGATAGCTACTATATAACAGTTGACATTCATTTACTTAATACACTGGGAGGGGATTGGGACGGGAACATTGCAATATGTAAATAATGCAACAACGAATAATTCTTTTGTTTACAGAGCACCTGCCATTATTGCCAGCCTATTTCCCAATTTGAAACTAAGCTATCGTTCATCGCTGGGAAAGTTCAACAGCATTGGCAGCGACATACTGATCACGCTGCGTGCATCAAATGTAAGTGTTTTATTCGCTTATCAAACCATGCATATTTACATATGTAACCTAAGAACGCGTCAAATATACAAATATAAGTATGTATACAGCTGATAAGCTGTTCATTCAATAAATCCACCATTCATAATAGATGCATACATTTTTACATCAATGGCAGTGTTGCCAACTTTGCAGAGAGATAGCTGTTTCTGGCTGGAAAGCATATTAATTTCTTTCTGCGTGCACAAAAATATTAAGAGCAGAACATAGCTGAATATATAAAATCATATATATATATAAAATCAAGCCAGATTTTCGGCTAATAATTTTTAAATTTTTCTATCAATCTAACTATGAAAATAGCCATATATAGCTATAAAATAGCTAAGTTGGCAACATTATTTGACATTTGCCCGGAGTTGCCATGTTGGTTCTTGTCCACATTGATAAGTTTCACAGCTTATCGTTCTCGGTAATATCGATATGACATTAAACGTTAAATTAAATGAAAATTTCAAAATGCAATAACTGCAATAAATTAAAAATTTGATGAAAATGTAAAATACAAAATTAATTAAAATAAAGGTATAATATTGAATGTTTGAAGTTACAAATTTAATTCTAAAATTCTAAAAAATTCTATCTTCAAAATTAAGAAAAATTAAAAAAGCTTGTTTTTAGAAACTTTACTATTTTTGGCTATCGACTTGCCAGATCGGAAAGTTATTTCCGGGACCAACCTCTTGGGCCGGGTGGCAACCCCGAAGTATAAGTTGTGATTTTTCATGAATACAGGCGGTTGCCGGCGCTTTGCTTAAAGAAATGTGAATTTAGCACAAAATTTGAACTAAAATAAACGAATCTCTTTATTATAATGGATGGGTTTCAGGCGCGCGGCTGGTTCGAGGTAAGCCCACTTTCATATTCGTATTTTACATAGATATGTATGACATTAGCTTTTGCGCGGTCCAATTGCATCACAGATTTGCATACATATTCAAACTACAATTTTTGTTGTTGTTTGTACAGGAGCCGAAACCACAAAACTTGGTTGAACATGGCGTCGGCACGAGGAATATGCTACACTTAACGCCACACGCGGGCATAAAGCCGTTCAAGCGAATTCTCAATTGGGACACTCTGTTCCCCTATGTGGCACAGGTTGTGCGAAGTGAGAAGTTTGATTACCGACAGGTGAGCACGCGCACATATTAAATAGCAATTAACGCCTAACTTAAACACTTTTATATGCGCAGGTTACTGAAATTGTGCACAACGATGTGGTTTTAAAACATGCCATTAAACAAGCTGCTGAGCAATCGATTCGAGAACAACGCTTCGCCAAAAATGGTCATCGACTGCTCGGTCGGAGCATAAGCGGTGACCAGGATGAGGAGGAGGAGGAGGGTGCCAAGACAGGCATGTCATATCAGAAGATACTACGTAAACAGGAGCAGCGCGCCGTTGCAATTCTCAAGGAGATGGGATCCACCTTAAACAACACTCTTCTTAGGATTACTTCTTGGCTACTGTACAAGCTTTTGCCTTGTTTTCTGTCTGGGGTTGTGACGAATACAAAACAAATTGAAATGTTAAAAAGAGCCTCGGAGCGTGCTCCAGATACACCGTTGATATTCGTGCCCCTTCATCGCAGCCACTTGGACTACATTATGGTGACCTTTATTCTGACCAACAATGACATACGAAGTCCCCTAGTTGCCGCTGGAAATAATCTACAGATACCAGTCTTTGGTTCATTACTCCGTGGCCTGGGCGCCTTCTTTATCAAACGCAAGATCGATCCAGTGGAGGGCAAAAAGGATGTACTCTATCGTGCAGCTCTTCACCTGTATCTAACACATGCCCTCAAGCAAGGCCACAACGTAGAGTTCTTTATCGAGGGCGGACGTACACGCACGGGAAAGCCGTGCATGCCCAAGGGCGGCATTCTTTCTGTGATTGTTAATGCCTTCATGGATGGCAGCATACCGGACGCCCTGCTGGTCCCGGTGTCTGTTAACTATGAGCGTCTGGTAGATGGCAACTTTGTGCGAGAACAGAAAGGGGAGAAGAAAGTACCTGAAACGTTCAAGAAGGCCATTTCAGGTATTTGGAAAGCCCTCAACTCAAACTATGGTTTGATGCGCATCGATTTTAACGAGCCTTACTCAATACGCGAACTCGTCAACTCGTACAATCAAATTGCCCGAGAGGATGGCAGCAACAAGATTTACAAGCCCGCTTCCAAGTAAGCAATTAAATATTCTCAATATTATATTTTACTTATGTATGTTCCTCTTTGTTTTCATGTATAGAACGCTGCAGCATAGCCAGTCAACGTCATCATTGTACGGAACCGATGTTGTCTGCGAAGAGCATCGCAATCTCATCGAGAGTATTTCGCGACAGGTAGTTTTTGATTGCGCCGAAGCCACTTCGGTGATGTCAACCAATGCTTTGGCCTTTTTGCTCCTTACGCGCTACCGCAATGGTGGCGAAGAGCAGCAAATTGCATCCGCGTTAGATGATTTGCGTAATTCGCTTTCTGGCTGCAAGGACATGGGTTTCTCTGGCGAATCCTCGCACATTGTTGCCTATGCCTGCGACCTGCTTGGATCAGGTACTTTGAAATACATCGAAATCGTTTTGAAATTGCTTAATGCATCTATTATTTGCTAAACAGATTTGGTTACACGCACACGTGATGAGAATGGACGCATCTTTATACGTGCTGTACCGTCAGTGGAAAGTTGCATTGAGCTGGGATACTATTCAAACATGTTAACTCCACATTTTGCACAAAGTTCCATACTGATGACCACGTTTCATGCACTTTTGCCAGCCCCAGAGATTGCCGACAACGTGGCCGATCAATCAACAGGTGTCTCTCGCAAAAAACTAATTGATTCGGCTTTAGAGAATTGCCTAGTCTATCGCTACGAGTTCATACTAAACAAGCCTACACAAGTATTGGAGAGCATGCTGCAGAAGCAACTAGACGATCTGATAGTCAGCGGTTTCTTGCGCATAAATGAGGTTATTTAATATTCACTTTACGTTGTATGTCAACTTATTGTTCAATTTAATTATTTTGTTGTACTTTTGTAGACGAACGAATTGAATTGTGAAAGGAATATACGACGCATGGCGCAAAGTTTGGACATAGATTTGGGCGAGGATGATGATGACTATCAGCATGTGGGGGACTCTAAACAGGATTTAGCTGATATGATATACCCTGTTACAGAAACACTTGAGCAACAACGTTATTTGTGCGAAGTGCTTGCGCCCTTTGCCTCAACGTATGTGGCTGTGGCGCAGGCGCTGCAAATTCTTCATCGTAGCTCAATGCTGGAATCGGAGTTTATAGGTTTCGTGATTAACGATATTTCCAACAAAGTCAAGAACGGCAGTTGTGCATATGGTGAGTATTACAACAAAATCAAGATTCTGTTTGTATTTTTAAAAATAATGAGCATTCTTATTTTCTAGCTGAAAGCATCTCGACGGACTCCGTGCGCAATTGCCTTAAGTTGCTTGAGAAATGGTCTGTGATTGAGGTGTGCAACCAGCGTGGCATGCGTCTGATCTCGCTCAATACCCTTTACGAGATGTCGCGCGATTCGCTAAACACTATTGTCCAGAAAATTGAAGCCGTATTGCCAAAATTTAATGCGGGACATTTTCGCCAACAAATGTTCAAAGACTTGTCCGCTTAAACAAAACGTTTGTTTTTTGTTTTTTTTTTTTCATTTTTATTTTATATCATTTTTGGCACTCATTTATATTTTTCGCTCGACATAAAGTACTACTTAAGTTTAAAGAGCATACTCTTAGATTTAGTAGTAAGACATATAATATATAAATCATTAGTTTTTTAAGACGTACATAAGAGTTACGCCGATGCCAAAGAGCTTCCTACGTTTTTACTGTAGGCAGCTAAGCGACAAAACCAAAAGGAGAACAAATATCAACTATAATATAAGTATATAAATATAAATATATATATATAAACATATATTTTTTATGTGCCGATATTAAAACAAATTGAATTAAATATACTTTATAATTTTGGAAAGCAATGAAAGTAATGATTTAATAATGAAATAAACATTTGGATTACATCGAAAAGGCCTTATGCTTTATTTTCAATATTGGTTGAGAAAATAGAACTTACAGTAAAAAGAGTTACAGTGTGGGTTACATCTTTTAACAAAATTCATAATATTTCTTTTGCAACTTTCTTACTTATAACTAACAATAATAAATATGCATGTAAATATAAAAGCGTCCAAAAGTCGGCGACAAGTATTAATAAACAAGATAACTAATGATTAACAGAAATGACTTAAAAAAACTTTAAATAATCTACTACGCTTTGTCGTTGGACTCTAGATCCGGCTCCGGCGGCGTACTGTCAACGCTGTTCGGCACAGACTTGGGCTTCTTAATCAGTTTCTTTTTGTTAGCGCCGACATGGATCTTGATGGTATTTTGCTTCAGCTTTGAATTCATCTTGCTCTTGCCAGAGTGTGTGCTAGTTTCCTATAGAAATTATATGAATTTCTTAATTTTTTTTTAGACATTTTGGATTGAATAATCAGCTAACCTTGTTCTCCTTGTCCTTTAGCTTGCCACCGATCTCACCTGAGCATCGCTTGGCGCCACAGAAGCAAACCTTCTTTCCATTATTCATGAGATCATCCCATAGATAATTGAACGTCAGTTCAGTATTCTACAATAATTGTGATTTTTCAAATTATAGATTAATTGTAGAATTGATTATAGAATTCCTTACCTCTGGAATGTCCTTGATGGCAAATATTCCAACCCGGTTAATACAGTTGACTGTCCACTTTTGGGTCGCACAGTTGGGATCACACGAGTGATTCATGAAGCGTGCCAAATTTCCTTTGGGTCCAGCATCAATTATAAAATTATTCTCGACGCCAAGAAAGTAAAAGTTCTCATCACGATCACTTGTCTTTTGTGCCATACGCCGCTGAAACTCTGAGTGATTGATCACCTCGCCCACATACTCAATGATAAAGGTACCCTCGGCAATGGGCTCACGGGATACGAGACCGAATCCGCGTTCGTTCATATAGACGACATCAAGGCGGGGCGATTTGCGCAGCTCGAACATTTGGTTTTCACATTGACTGCCTGCCTGACAGTATTCCGGATTGCATTCGTGGAAGAGCATGCGATTAAGACAGCCAGATTCGGGACCACAGGGATGATCGCTGCCAGCTTTGCACTCACAAACGTTCACATCCTCCTCGTTGTAAACGAATCGCACGGGCGGCACAGGTTTGTTGGTTTTGATCCTGATATACGGAGGTGGATGCAGTTTATTGCCGTTAAGTCGAACAATCGCCTGTTCATGCCGCTTCTGCTTAAGAATCTTAAGAAAATGAGTAGCTTCCTCCACGCCGGCTCTGTAGTGCTTGGACATTAGCGACTTGCTCTTAACGTCATCCCCAGTGTCGCCCTCAATATACAAATAGACGCGTCTACGCGATATCCATCCATGATCATTAGTGCCAAAGAAGCGCACCACAAAATCGCTCAGTCCATGTGATTTCTTTTGTATATTGCTGGGTATCTCTGTAGGCGGCAGAATGATGGCCGGCCACCAACGAAAAAGGTTAAACTTGGCCCAAACGATCTCGCCGTAAAGCGGTAGTCGCCCGCTCTCACACTCCTCGCAAATGTAGTTCTCATTGGCCTTGATAGGAATGTTGCGACAGTGCGCGTGCACTGCAATGGGACACGTCTCACAGCAAACCAGTTCACCGCCCCGCACGCAGATGTAGCACCAAAGCACATTAAGATTGGCATCCGCTTTGGAAATGTTGTGTCTGGGACAGATTAGGTGAGTTGTGGTTAACATGCGGGAACCGGCGGGTATGCAACGCGAATCCTGATGATACGTCGCTGGACATTTGACGCACTTGATCAGCTTGGAGCTACCAAGCTGCTGGTACTTGCCGCTGGGATCATCTGATACACACGTGTGGCAAACATGCATGGGACATCTCGAAGATGAATTGTTAATACTGGCCTGCGGCCAATACTTGCAACAACTGGCATGAAACTTGTTCGTGCACATCGGTTGACTGCAAACAATCAGATTGTTCTTCTTGCCTTCAGCAGCAGCTGATGTTAATTCCTTAAGCGGTGAATCTGTTGGCGAGCTAACTGGCAGTTTCTCCTCATGGCAGATGCAACAAGGCTCTGGCTTGCCAATAGCGCATTCATGACAGATTAGCGGCTTTTTCTCTGTCTGCACCTCAAGTGCATCACCAGTTATGTGAGGAGCAGGTCTTGCCGTCACTGTCTCAATCTCTGAAGTGGTTAGCGGTTCCATTAGCTTGGCAGGTGCTGCTGCAATTGATTTACGGCTAATCGTAGCTTTCATGCTCGGCTTTTTAGCTGACCTCTTCTGCTCCAGGCAGGAGACATGCAACCAACTATTGCAGGCGAGTGAACAACGTTCAATGCCTCCACCCGGCTGGTAGCAATACTTGCACACTGGTTCTCGATTAAGACCACGGAATAGATACTTGCTGTCCAGCTGCATTATATCTTCAATCACTTCCTGGATTGGACGGCCAAGGGGTTTCCTTATTTTGGCTGGCACAGACGTTTGTCGATCCGAATCGATGGACTCGGTGGGGGTTTGTTGCTTAAGAAATGTGGGTGTTGTGGTGGGCGGTACAACTGGCGTTAAACTGCGACGCAGCACCATGGTCTTGAGACGATTCGAGAGGCGCTTAATTGTGCCAACACCGCGGCCACTTTCCGATTCTAAACGAGCTGAACCCAACAATTCTGCATCCCCATTGGCCAACGCTCGCTCCAGTTCTCTAAGCTGCAGTTGCTTTAGGGACCAGATATTCCTTACCACCGCCAGCAGTACCTTCTCAACCTTTTCCTCCTGCCGATGCACCAGCACATACTCCCTGATGGCATCAAACAGCTCACCAAATTCTGGATTTCCATAGTTCCCCAAGTCGACGGTTGGCTTCTTATCCTGTGTCTCCGACATACCAACATGCGCTTCAACGCTACTGCTGAGTTTTCGTCGCTTTGTTCGCTTATCATGATTGCGCTTAACTGGCGAAAAGGACGGACTGAACGGTGAGGAGGAACGCTCACGCTTCACAGCAATTTCCAGCTGAGCAATTGGCTTGGTGTTCAGATTGTCCGTGGAATCATACAGACTGCTGCCAACATCCGAGGTATCTTGATGTCGGGAAAGTTTACGTTTCTTATTTAGTAACCTGTTGATAATAAGCAAAGATTAAGTATGGCGTTTTATTAATTTCCATGATATCTACTTACACATTGTTGGCGTGGATTTCAAAGAACTTATCTAGACGTAACTCATCGGGCATATGGCCAACAAGTTGGGCTTCCTCTATGGCTTGGCGCCAAACGAGCTCCTTGTTCCGCTTAGCAACCATTTGTTGAAACTTGGGGCTTTTAAATCCATGTTTGATGCGCATCTCTTCGCGCAATTCCTCAAAAGCCTTAAGGCCATGAAAGGGTAACAGATTATCCGACTTGATCCAATTGTGCCGGCCATTGTCTGCAAAGAAGCGCACATGCACCTGAATGTTCATTGGAGTTCCTTGTGCGCTGTCCGTTGACTTTCGTTTGGGTTGTCCTGCCGGATTGCCCACAATTTGGCCCAAGTCATCGGGACAAACCATGCAGGGCCAATAACAATAGTTGAACAGCTTTCCCCAGTACAAATCGCCTACTTGATATGAGGGCCAGCTAGATTCGTTGGATATGGATGATCCTTTTGCGCTATCTATGCTAATTGATGATGGTGACTTTATGGATTGGTCACTATTGTTTGGTGGCTTCATTAGATCTGGAGGGGATTTTATTGATTCAATCTCTGTTGAAGTCGCCACTGGCAATGCAAACATCAACTCCACCTGGCTATTCTCGGAACCCTCCACTTTAACAGTCTTGACTTCAGTTTGTACATGCATTTGTTCATCCGTTTCAACCGTTTCCACCTCCGCCAACTCAATTTTGATAGCCGAATCAGAATTGTCAGTTCCCTTTGTTGAACTTGATTCCACAGATATGTGTTCATCCATAATAAGTTGTTCGCTAGCTTCTTTTACATTTGCTTCTACCATTTGTTTAACTACCTTTGTCTTGGATCGTGGACCGCGCTTCATCTTGTGCTTCAGTTGCTTGCGCGATGTTTGTATAATTGCCACATCCTCGGCGTCAGCTTCGAATCCCGTGCTGTTAGGTGAGTTTGCTCCGTTCTTGATGAGCAGCTTATCAATGGGACTTAAATAGGTGCCGTTCGCCAACATGTGTGGGTTTGTTAATGAGCGTTTAGGTGATGCGGTGTCCATGTCACTGTCTCGATCTCTGCCGTGTAGCTCCAAGCTGCTGTTGGCAGCTGGCGCATGATTACGACGACGCGTTGACCGCATTTGATCATCACTCTGATGAACTGTTATTGGTGAGTTGGCATTGGCATATCCAATATATTTAGGGCTCAGGTTCGATTGTAAATTGATTAAGTCGCGTTTACCTGCAGAAACACATTAACACCTTGTAACTTTACATTGTTTTGTATAAGTACTTACTGTTGAGTGTTTTATGACGATGCTTTCCCACCGCTGGCGTCTGATGGTGATCTGTTGAGGCATGTAATTCGTTTTCGGTGAAATGCTCACTACTATCGGTTGCAGACTGGGCATCGTTGCCCAAATTTCGGCGCTGCTTGAGTAGCATTTTTCCTGAAAATCTATGCTTCGATTTTTGTTGGGGCATAGCGCAAGCCGTATCAGTTTTTACCATAGACGCGACGTTGCCTGCAGTCGCATTGTCCATGGGTTCTGCAGAAGCCATTGGAACACCCACGCGTTGCGTTTCTGAATTTCTATTACTTGCACTTAATTTCATTATTATAATTACTTAATTTTGTTGGTACAAAAACTAACAATCGTATGGATGCAACTACAGCGCTTGCTTGCGCCAAATTTTATGCAGAGTTGAATTTTTTCGATATATCGACGATATATTATCGTGCCTTATCGATGGTCTTTATCTAGTGTTGTAAGTGGGTAAGGACTATCGATAAAGAGAATGCACGCATTTAAATCACTGTTGCCAACATATCTCTTTTATAGCTAGCACTGGCTTTTCTCAAAATTCTAGCTTTAAAACTATAGCAGTTTCAGAATTAAGCCCATTTTGGAAGTTTATGACAAGAAAATAGGCCTAATTCCGTGAACCAAGTCTCCCAGCCCGTATTTTGTTGCAACATGGCTTTTAAAACAAGCTTGCAGCACTGAAAGTACATTTGGAAATAAGCTGTCCCGTCACGGACTTAGCTATTTTGCATCGCAATTTCGGAAACGGCTTTTTTTTCTCTAAAAAGTTGGCAACAGTGCTTTCAATATAATAGATTTTTATCGTTACTGACCTGCGGTCACACTACAATATTCCTGAAAAACAATAAAAAAAAAATCGCATTGTTAATCTATTTAATTCTGTCCACAAAAGATGGACAATTTTGTAAAGACGCTCATTGAGGAAGTCAAGTCACAGGGTGTCTTCGACGAGTTTCGCTTTAATTGCTGTCTGGCGGATGTGGACACAAAGCCAGCATACCAAAATGTACGCAATCGTGTCGAGACTGCTGTCAACGATTTTCTGGCCAAACAACATTGGACACCAGACACAAACAAGGTGCAGTTGCGTGAGCGACTACGGAAACATTTACTTGAGTGAGTGTTGGTCCACGCTTAAAGAGATACGTTTCTTAAAATTAATGTACTTGCAGCTCTGATGTGTTGGACAAGGGTGTCGATCACATAGTAGATCAAGTGGTCAACCCAAAGGTAGCTACTATATTTGAGCCAAAGATTGAAAGCATTGCCTACAAATATCTGGGCATCACCCCGCCGCCCCCACCGACCAACCCGCCTCCAAGACCACCGCTGTTACCAGCGCCCCCCTTACCGCCATATGCTGCCCATGCTCTTGGCCATATGAATGGAGGGGGCAATATGCTTAAGGTGGAGACTACCGCTAGCCTATTGCCAACAGATCTGGAGCAAATCAGTCCGGATTCCGATCGAGCAACTTTCAAATCTGACCTAAGGGATGACAGCAAAGACGATGAGCTGCCTCCTGGTGTAGATGACATTGATGACATGGATTACGACGAGACAACTTCGCCAGCATTTGAGCCTGCCGCAAGCATTAAAGAAGAAATTAACAATGGCTCGCTTAACACATCCGATTCTATTAAGGACGTCAAGGAGCTGGCAAATGATTCGCGAGACGCTGGCGCCTCGCAAGCCTCTCAGTTATCACAGGTATCAAGTGACAGTCGTCTAACCATTGCCTCCACGGACGCACCGCAGCCAACGTCCACCAACAATAGCGTGGAACTCACTTCAAACATAGCCGCCAACATGTCGGAGGAGGCGCAGATGCCCAAGTTCAACGAGAACTCCAGTGAGACGAACGAAAACAGCGGTCGCCAGTTGCACTTTGATATCAAACAGGACGCGATTACATTCGAGGGTAAGAAGCACTCAATTACTGCTTACTTCTTATTACCTGAACATGACTGATATTTTATTCCTTGCAGGAACTGAGCGCAGGAATTCATTGTCGGAGAATACCAACGGTGGTAACACCCATGCCATCTTAATTGAGGACGCCATTATGTGCGAAATGAAGGCCAATGTAGATGATGTTAAAAGTGTAACTAAAGAGCCGACACCGGATCCTATTCCAGATCAATTGACAATCAGAGCAGAGCAACAGTCGGAGAATACCTTTAGTCTGTTTTCAGACTCGACAGCGAACTCGCAGAATCCCAAAGATAGTTTAACTGCGACGCCTCAAGAGTCGGAATTGCCAGAAGTACCTGAAATAAAGGAAGATTTGACAAAACCTGACGAAGCAAAGGCAACCGAACCTGAAGTTGCATCCACAACGTTACCAATTCCATTGGAAGAACTTAAGTTGGCTGAATTAACAACATCACCTGCATCGGCTTCCTCGTCGTCGCAAACAAAGAAACATTCACACTCAAGGGATAAGGATAAGCGCCATCACTCGCAATCCCACTCCGATGAAAAGCAGCGCAGAAAGTCGCGCGAACGGGAACGAGAACGTGATCGAGAACACGATAAATCACGTGGCAAAACTTCTTCCAGCTCAAAGCACTCGTCCCAATCATCCAGCTCGAAGCACAGGAGCAGCAGCTCCAAATACGAAAAGAGCTCCACTTCGACAACGTCCAGTCGCAGCAATCATGAGTCCTCCACTTCCAAACGTTCCACGTCGCGTCACGAATCATCCACACACAAGAAACACAAGTCTAGCTCTTCATCGTCACGTTCTGATCGTGACAGGACAAAAAGTCGAGAAACCAGAGAAAGCCATAGTCATCATAGTCGCAGTCACAATGGCAGTAGCAGCACATTATCCACGTCAAAACGGAGTGATCGCGATCGGGAGCGAGATCGCAACAAGTCAAGTTCAAATTCTACCTCAAATTCTGCCTCCAATTCCATAAATCCGCCAGCATCTGCAGTCATACAGGACGATCATAATGAGGTCAAAGCAAAGCTACAAAAACGCCACAGCAACGACTCGAATGATGAGGGTAAGCCTCCTGGCGCATCTGGAAAATCTCCCCCTGAATCTACCGAGTCCCAAACCAAAGAGACAAGAACAGATTCGTCAGCTCAGAACGGCAAACCGACGGAAACCAATGGAACTAATGGCACAAATGACAATCACACGCCCAGCAACAACGACTCCGTTGATGAGATTGTGGATGCCGGCAATGTGATCATTGTTAGCGATATACTGCAACAGTCTACGGTCAGTTTTATTGAGTTGAGCAGCGCGATCGCACCTTTGGTTTCAGCAGAAGACATGAACAAACCCGAAGAGAAGGAAACACACTCAAAACCGGCGCTACAAGTTGTAGAGTCAGCTGAAACAGAGCCACCAACCACATCCACGGAACCTGTTGTTGAACCAGAAATTAAATCAGCAACTGAGCCGAAATCCGATGTCGCTAATGAACCTACTGTGGAGCCAGTGATTCCAGATCCTGATCCAGAGATTCCTGCAAAAATAGAATGCGCGCAGGAGATTTCTACTGAATCAAACACCCCAGATAATTCCTTTGTTGAGCCTAGCGTAGATACGAACCTGGAGGAAACAGCCATAGCTGCAGATATTGCTCCGAATTTAGAACCCATCAATGAATCCTCGTCGGTTAAATCAATCCCATCGCAGCCGAATAATGAAAGCGGAGAAACATTCACACACTTCGAGGAGAATGCTGAGGAATTTAATGCGCGTTTGCAACTGATTGAACATAACATCAAGGATCTTCGCATGCTTCTTAACGTCTTCAGTGAGGCCGAGGACACAAGTTTCCCGCGTCGCAACAGCGCAAAGCGTCGCCTAAGCAGCGAGGCATCCTCGTCTAAGGAACACAGCAGCTCCAGTTTCAGCAGCAGCAGCTCCGTCAGCCCAAATGCGAAAGTAAAACGGACGCGTCGTGACGATGCCAAGACCTCACCCACGCCATCGGAAATCAGCGTGAATTCCAAGGAGAACGAAGAACTGGAAAAGCACGACAAAGGTTGTTAGCCAAGTATTTGTCTTTGTTGGTAGTAATAATCGTAGCTAGTTTGTCATACTGCCTTCATATACGTGTAATTTTAAGTACAAACGCCTCAATCTTCTTTCCACATGCCGTCCGTTTGCATACCCTGTAAATCTTATAAATCCATTAATAGTAGTTCTTTAAACGTTCTACCCTGGGTAAGCAAACAGCAAGTCTGTCACATATTCTATCGCTCATTTGCTGCTTTTAATGGTCGCCATTTTCACAGTTCAGATAGATTAACTCATTTATTGATCTGCTTTTTAGGTGACCTGTCCTCGAGGCGTCTTAGCCAGAAGCTCTGCCAGCAGCAGCGCTACACCAACGATGATCTCTACAAACCCCGTCCACTTTTGTCGCAGCGTTCGCGTCGTCGTGGTCTGGATTCAATCCTTTAGCTGGTGCCTGGTGTATAAATTTAATTCATCTTATGAGAAAGCAATAAAAAAGGCAATTGTTGTTGTTGCATTTGACATTAAACAAGTGTTCTTTTTTCCTTTTAATGAGTCTGGGCTTTCAATAGTTTGTTTTTCATTTTTGTTGTTGAATTGTTTAACAATATATAATGTTGATTTTAGAACTACATTTACAATTACAAATAGCAAGTGTAATATGGTATATACATATATAATATTGCTATATCCATGTACATAAATAAAATATAACAAAAAATAAAAATAGTAATCATGTGTGTGGTAGATAATCCGAGTCGAATCTGGAGTTAAATTCGCCAATTAGCCCTGATACTTGACTGTGGCATTCAATGTTTCTTTCCTTTGTTAGAGACTAAAAACTTTGGTACTAAATGAAAAGATCAATTACAGATATGCTATCCTGATCAGTTTGTGTGTGGAAAGTAAAAGAAAGGGCTTAACAATTAGGGATTACAATCAAGTGCCGGGCAATAAGGTAGTCAACTCTTTGAATTGCATGGCAGATGACTCAAACTCGTAATTTGTAGACTATATGCTAAATACAATAATAGACCGATTACACTTGTCTTTTGAAAATAATTGAATTTTTTAACAGCATTAGTTGTGTTTGTTTTAATTGTAATTTGATTACAAATCAATATTTTCTTTCGAAACTTTTTATTGTTGTGTTTTTTGTTTTGCTCATTTCTTTAATTTTTTTGTTTTTACTTTAACAACATAAACATAAATATATTCATATATGTATATATATTTTTAAATTTGTTTTTAAAAAAATCATTGTAGTAATAATACATAATTTTAGGTAATAATAGTATTTTACAAATAGGTTCTCTCTTTTCCAAGTAACATAGATACAATATTTATTATCAGTAATTTTAACAAGAATTTCGCAGTTAACTGTCTCGTATGGGTGTGTTGGGGTGTTTGTGTGTTGGGGGTGTGGTGTGTGTGTGTGTGTGTTGGATGTATGTCTGCTGAGTTTTTGCGTAAGTGTGTGTGAGAGCGAGAGTTTTGTGCACAACAACAACTACAATTTAACCTCCGACTATGGTATGGAGTGATAAAACTCTCACCGACTCCGCGTCGAGTATTCATACAAGCAGCTGGATCGGAGCACCGACGCGACGTTCGACAGACAGATGTTTCAAACATCGTGTCCAATGGCAATGGCATCGCCCCCTCATCCGTCATGTGCTCCGCTCCGGCTCTTAACTAAAAGCTACGCTTATGTTTTAGTCGCTGCTGTTGACGCGCTTTAAACGCTGGCCCCGCTCGCGGCCGCGCCTGGACGCTCAGTTTACGTATTGGAGAATCCCCGCTCATACGGACTTTTCACCTCCGTGTGCCTCGTGTGCAGATTGATGGTGGGTGCGGCGGTTCGCGTGGATAGCTCACAGACTGTTTTAATGGCACCAGCAGCATTTACCGTCGGAGGTGCTGGATGCAATGTGACACCATCCTTGGGTAAACAGCTCGTCAGCTCCGATTTCTCCTCATCGTGCGCATCGGCATCGCTCTTGGGAAGCACGTAGTCGGCAGTGCGCGTTGGTGTTTGCAGCTCAGAGCGGCCCGTAATTGACGACTTGTACTTTTCCTTATCCATTCCGCATAAATAGTACTTAAAGAACTCATATGTGGACCAACAAATGGCCGTAGCCGGCATAGCGTACAGCACGCGTGCCGTCATGCCCTTGAAGAAACCCCTTGGACCAGCCATGCGGTAAATCTGAAGGTCATTAAGATCATTAGATGCAATCAATCATACAATTAAATGGCTCTTCTGTAGGGGATTACCTTTCGGCTGGCCTCAATCATACCCTTGGTAAGGCCCGTCTCCTGTGTGTTAAGCAACGTCTTGACAACGTCCAGTGGCGTCGTTATGGCTGCCGCAGAGGCACCAGCCGCCGCGCCCGCTACCATGTGCACAACTGGATTGTACTTGCGCTCGACATTCAACTGTAGATACACAAAATTTGAATTTTTTGTTCTTATCTATCTACCCAAAAGCAAGCAGAAGATCGATGCTCCCTACCATATTCTGTAGAAATTCGTATGTTGTAAAATGAATCGTCTGATATGGTATATTCATGACGAGCTGCGTCCAGTAGGAGCGATAGAAGGCATGCATTCCCTCCTTGCGGTACACGTCTCGCATGCATCGCACAACCGAGGTATATGGCGAGTTATACATTTGCATGCGCTGCTTAATAACCTCCGTTGGATTGGAGATGGCATCATGCACCAGTGTCGCCAGACAACCAGACAAAACTAAAGGGAATGCGTTGACATTAACAACAATGAGCACTTCAATTGAATGCAGTTCAGTTCTTCTGTTAACGCACCGTAATTTAAATGGTTATGTGATGTGAATTTGGTCAGCGATTCCTTTGTCATCTCGTAGACACCAAAGTATAACGAATGCGCCGGTCCAGCGCCAAGTATCACGGCACTTGCACCACGAATTGGCCTACAAGGCAAAGAGATTCAATTGTTAGTTATTGTCTATTGTATGTGGTTATCTATGCACTTACCTCATCAAGCCCTCACGGGAGATCATGTTCTGGAAGGTACCCATTATATTCAGATGCGAATTCGTCAGGCTCTGCATGCGGGTCTAAAATTAATTAAAAATAAACATTTAAAGCATTTGCAAAATTCGTATAATTTAAAAAAAAATTAAGACTCTTAAGTTGATTTTTTTTAGCATGATTTGGGTGACCTTAAAGCACGGTGCATTTTCAAGATCAGTAGCAAAGTTCCCCCGAATGCAATTGTATTGCTTTTTAACAGTTATATTGCATAAATAGAATTTCCCTAGAAAATATAATAGAAAGCTTTTAGATGTAGCAACAGCTGCAGAGTTATTTGATTGCATCACTTGGCTCAATTCGATGTCTGACCTAATGCACACACAGATCTAAAGGGTATTCCAATAAACTAATGATAACATTGTATTTGTAATGCTATGATATTTTGAAATTGTTTATTTTACATCACAGATGATTCAGCATGCACTCTGTGCCAAAACAATGTATTTTCTAGAACGTCAAAAGCATAGAATACGTGACTTTTTTAAGCTACACACATGTAGATATACCTATACAGTAAGTCAAATGAAATTCTTGCGCACCGAAAGAAATTTACACATTGGTCTTGGACTTTCAAAATTAGTTAAGCTCAATGAATCTAATTATAAAAATTGTTTTAAATAATAAGAAAGTAAAATGTTTTTTTTTAAGTTTGGAAATTTGTATTTGTCATAACAATTATTTGATTAACTGTATAATAGCAAATATTTGTATTACTCGTCATACAAAAAGGCGTTACGAAAAATTCTCTGAAATATTATTGGAGTTTTCGAACTGGAATGCGAACTTGATAGGCACTACAAAACAACATGAGTGGTTTTTCTAGTTGAAAATGTGTCTGATTGATCAGCGATCAAGTTATATATGTACAGATTTATATATGTATGTACAGTGCATTTTAGGGCAAACCGAGAGCAGCATCTATATTGTAAATTACAGAGACGCTGACTTAAAATGCGACACGAATACGATAAGATAATCTAGCAATAACAAAAGCTTACTTATCTATTCATATGGCAAAATACGAGTGCCAAGTCTGTATACTTGTAAGAGTATCAGTATGGGTGGGTGCAAGTAAATACATCTGCTATCATTTCAAGAAACGTCAACGAGAAGGCAGCCCAAGGTGATGGAAATTAAAAATTTTCAAGTCAATAATAGCCACGTCAAGTGTGCGATGATGATGATGATCAGAGCTCTTTACAATTAAATCACATTTTTATGTACATAAGTGTCTAGTAAAGAATCTCTCTGAACAATGTGTTAGCCGATAAAGTGGAACAACACAATAAGGCTATTTCACCACAAACTGACAATGATAGATATACCAACCACATACTTACATACATATATACCACACACTTAAATGCGTTCCACCGCCCACAAACACTATCCACAATTTCCCATCCCCCATCTCCCACCGGGATTCCATTAACGGATTTTTCAGATAAGAAAAAAACCACATCGATGACAATAATTATTTATTAAACTAAAGAAAGCAAAACAAAGTATATTATTTAATTGTTTCTCAATTGAGCTGTTATTTATATTATTGTGGTTCAGTCGTTTCTCGGAATAACGTAACATACTAGCATATACATACGTACAATATATATGTATGGACTTGTATTGTATTGAATATATAGAAACAAGCACGTCAGCGTGACAATGAATATGATTACTTGACTGATGATGACGCCGGGAATCCCTTGCCAGCTTTAGTTTGGCATTTAATTGAACGCTAGCAGTCAAATATGGATCGTATAAGAACCATAAAAGATATTGACAAGCGACAAAGTTGAATTCTCATGTTTGCTGGCTGAGAAAATCAATAAACGTTCGGGCCCAAACCAAAGGGAAATGCATTCGTAACAACAAATTCAACATTTCAAGTGTGTTCTCACATAGTTGAACCCATATGTACATATATATATGTATATATATATTTGTATGTATAAACAAGAAATAAAATATGCGCTTATATCTAGACAGCAATCAAAATGCCGCTCAAAAGCAAAGTTCTCGTATGTATATTCAACCAATTTTATATATGTAAGCACGCACATACTTTTAGATATGTACATGTATATATGCAGATTCACACACATTTCATTAATCCACTACATCTAATTTTGAGATAACGATCAATTTATTTATCGTGTTTTTTAACAAATTAGCAGTCATTCAAGATGTCGTCTTTAAGCAACTTTACGACATTTACGGTTTTAATCGTTTTGCGAATTAGCGAGTGTGCACTGTAAATACACATACAGTGACTCCCAGCTTATTTGACCCAATAGTATTACATATTCTGCATTTTAAATGAACTTATATTTTAATTCAACAGATGAAATTGTTTAATTTAATCTACATACTTTCATTTA
Source organism: Drosophila innubila (assembly GCF_004354385.1). Lineage (NCBI taxonomy): Eukaryota > Metazoa > Arthropoda > Insecta > Diptera > Drosophilidae > Drosophila > Drosophila innubila. The sequence continues at coordinate 9,088,784 of NW_022995380.1, forward strand.
GTTTTTATACAATACAAAATTAAAAATAAAATGAAACTAACTTTTTTTATAATTTTGTCAAACCATTACTTGACTAACTGTAAGTGTGAACACTTAGGTGTTTTACATATGCCAATGGCAAAACTAAAAAGAATTATGCCACAAAGTTTTCGGAAAACAACAAACGAACGCCGGCAATATTATAATTTAAACAGCCTAGATGAAAGTGTTTTTTTAATGCTCGACTTAGCTACCGCGCAAGCAGCATGACAGTGTTAATAAGATGCTAATCTTATCAATGTTATAAATACAACAAGAACGTGCTCTGATAAGCACCTACGAGGTGGATAAGGTAATTTGACGCCAAATAGTCAACCAGCTGAGCTGAGCCAACACTCACACACACACACACACACACACTCTTGCCCTCAATCAACTTGACTTGCGGCAAGCAACGCGCGCATTGCTGAGCACTGAAAATCCAAGGAATTACATCACGATTATGCCAAGGCATAAAATGAAAACACTGACACACACACAAACACACAAATATATGTTTGCGCAATTGTGAGGTTAGGTGGCATTATGTTTATATGTACCACTTTGATTACATGCATCTGCATCTACAACAGCAACAACCAGAACAACATCTTGAACTCACCTTAACCGAGTCCAGTGGATACATGACAATATGCTCCAATATGCCCGCCAGCGCCCCAGCAGTCATATTTACTCCAACGCTGGTCGTCGGCAACGATTCATAGTCATCGATATTCATGGCGTTAGCCTTTGTTGGGTGTTACGGCTTCTTTAAAAAAAATATTACTGAATTTCCTTTTGCCTGCCAGTCGGTCAGTCCGTCAGCCGAGGGTAACTTGCGTTATTGGCGTTTCTTTTGCTTTGACAACGTGATTTCTCTTCGCTTATGCCTTTCGCCACAACTTTCGCAGCGAGTTTACAGTTGCTCTTAGCAGCTGATAAGCAACGCAGCACTCGTTTTGCGTACTTTAGGTAAATGATATTGCTTTAATTTACACACACACGCGCACACATTCGCGGAACTAAGATTGTCGATGTCGATGTTGCCTTTTGAAATTATGATTGTGATTGCAGGTTCGAGTACGGTATAGGAGTCTCACTTCTGGGTTGAAGTTGAAGGACAAATACTATTTGATTGCCGGTCTACTTTAATTTGCACACTTGTAATTTTGTTGTATAACACGTTCACAGGCTTTCTATGTGTGCGTAGAGGACGGCGGGGGGTGGTGGTGTTGTATGCCGCTACACGAAACTATAATTGACGGGAGCTCCACCTCCACACACGACGAACAATAATGAAATGTTTCTGCCCGTTGCCGTCGCCGTTGCCGACTTTGTTGCTGCTCGCTCACGTTCAAAAGTGACTCTCGCTGCCGTAGTTGTCACTGAGCGCTGCTTCCGTGCCTCATTTCTACTTAATGTGTACAGAAGATATATTGTATATAATTGTAATCAGACAATGGTTATTGTATTTGTGATAACTCACGCAAATGATGAACTTTATTTCTTAGCCAACTACAAAAATCTAGTCGTGTTTGCGTGCACGTGCGTGTGTATGTGTGTGTGAGCATGTGAGAAAAATGATGGCAAAGAGGAATGTCAAAAACAGCTTGTACTCAGTTTTATCGAATAGTTCAACACTGCCTACGCTAATTTTGCCAACTTGACTATTTTATAGCCAGTTCTGGTTACTTTCAAAGTTCGATTGCTAGAAAAATTATAAAATTGCTATTAGCCAGAAATATGATTTATTTTAATATAGATTAAGCTATGTTTTGCTATTAGAATTTCTTCTAAAACTATGCAAAAGAGCACACATAAATAATTTCTAGCCAGAACAAGCTATATTTTCAACTAAGGTTAGCAGCACTAGTTCGTGCGATAGTTTTATCCCAGACTTTGTTAGCACTTTTTACACTGAGCGGCGCACAACTCAAATAACAATTATTTAATTTAATTAAGGTGTTGATTTTAAAAAAGAGTTGAAGATCGTCTCTCCTTGGGGCAAGAAGTTAAATAATTTAACTGCAAACAATTTTTAAAAATTCGAAAAAAGAAATTCAACAAATATTCTTCAAAAATTTTAAAAATACTAGCTTAAAAATTTATAAACGATACGTGATTTTTCGAAAAAGATACTTTTGAAAAAGAACAATTTTTAAAAGGTTTGGAAACATTTAAAATACATTCAAAATCAACAAAAATTCTAACTTTTTTTTTTTAAATTCTAGCTATAAAATTATAGAAGTTTCAGATTTTAATACAATGGGCCAAGCCTGCCAGCCCGTTTTGTTTTTAGGTGAAAAATGTAAATCTCAATATGCATTAACTTTGAAATAAATTTATAATTTGATGAAAATTTAAAATTCGAAATTAGACATAATTAAGGTTAACATTTTAATGAAGGTTTGAAGTTCGTCAGCCCTCGGGAAGAGAAGTTAGAAAATTTAATTCTACAAAAAAAATATAAAAAAAAATCGAGAAAATTCTAACAAAGAATTTTGATAAATTAAAAAGTTCTAGCAAAAAAAAAATCCGAAATTGGGCACAATAATTAAGAAATCCCATCTTCGGAATTGTACTTATTTTTGTAAGTACACAAAAATATAGCCAGATCGGGAAACTTTGCAGGGTGGCAGCTTTTGCACCGGGTGTCATTCTTCTACTCCAGTGCTGGCAAGTTTCTAGGGGGAACAATAGCTATTTCTGTCTGGAGCGCATATATATCAATATGTTATTGTGGGCAGTTTTGTACAGTTTTACTGAAAATATTAATAGCAAAACTTAGCTGAATATATTTTTAAAATAGCGAGATTTGCAGTTAATAGCAAACTTTGAAATGATTCCAGCAAACGAATTCTGAAGATAGCCAGATCTAGCTATAAAATAGCTAATTTGGCAACAGTGGATCTATCTGGCATCCATAAAAGAGAAGGGTCTCAGGCGCGACGGCGTCATTCTCTGTGCGAAAAGTAGTCAATTGGTCAAGTTCGTGAGGAGCTACAACTAAATTCAGTGGACGTTGGTAGTGACGTGGCCTTTAGGCAAATTAACTGAATTGTGATCTAGTAAATCAAATTGAATACAGGATGAAGTATTTGTTGCTTCTGAGCATTTTACTTTTGGCAGGTTCGTTTCGTGTGAATGTTGCCACGCATTTGTAATTCGTACCGGCATTTTAACCTAATTTTTTCTATACATTTTTCTCATTAGGCGTTAACCAAATTGTCGCCGATGGAGCTGGTGATGATGGCAGTGCAGAAACCATTGAATTGGATTTGGGCTCCTTTAAGGAAGGTTCTAGAACAGGTAAGACACTCGCCCCCCTCTTACACGCCCCCTAGCGGTCAGCGCAATTAACTGCGTTATGTACACGTCAGCATTAAGCTTTTACCGTTGCAATTGCTCTATACGCCCCTTATCTACATACTAATTTGTATATGTACGTGTACATATTTTAACTACAGATGCCGAGACGCTTAAACGTGAAGAAGAAGCCATTAAATTGGACGGCCTCAATGTGGCACAACTAAAAGAAATACGCGAAAAGGTTTGTAAACAGACCCGTATGCACACACACTAACGCACACATTCAATTCATTCATTAATTGTTTATTGATAAAATGTGTTTTGTTCTTAGGCGGAAAAGTTCACATTCCAAACGGAGGTGAATCGCATGATGAAATTGATCATCAATTCGCTGTACCGCAACAAGGAGATTTTCTTGCGTGAGCTGATCTCAAACGCCTCCGATGCGATTGACAAGATTCGTCTACTGGCCTTAACCAACCGCAAGGAGCTCGAATCGAATCCTGAACTGCATATACGCATCAAGGCCGATAAGGAGAACAAGGTGCTGCATATTTTTGATTCTGGCATTGGCATGACGCATCAGGATCTCATTAACAATTTGGGCACAATTGCCAAGTCCGGCACTGCGGATTTCTTGGCCAAAATGCAGGATCCCAGCAAGTCCGATGGTCAGGATTTGAATGATATGATTGGTCAGTTCGGTGTGGGCTTTTACTCAGCTTTCCTGGTCGCCGACCGTGTGGTGGTCACCACCAAACACAACGATGACAAGCAGTACATCTGGGAATCGGATGCCAACAGCTTCAGCATTACTGAGGATCCCCGTGGTGATACACTGAAACGTGGCTCCATTATTTCCTTGTACCTGAAGGATGAGGCACAGGATTTCCTGGAGGAGGATACAGTGCGCGAACTGATTCGCAAATACTCGCAGTTCATCAATTTTCCAATTATGATGTGGTCCAGCAAGACTGTGGAGGAGGAGGTGCCAGTTGAGGAGGAAGCGCCCAAGGCCGAAAAGACTGAAGATGATGTCGATGAGGCCGATGAGGATGCCAAGGTTGAAGAAGATACTGAAGATGACAAGCCCAAGACCAAGAAGGTTTCAAAGACCATCTGGGATTGGATGCTCATTAACGATAGCAAACCCATCTGGACACGCAAACCATCGGAAGTCACCGAAGAGGAATACAACGCATTCTACAAGAGCCTCACCAAGGACTCGAGCGAGCCCCTTACCCAGACACACTTCATTGCTGAAGGTGAAGTCACTTTCAAGAGTTTACTGTATATTCCCAAGGTTCAGCCATCTGAATCCTTTAATCGTTACGGCACCAAGTCCGACAACATTAAGCTCTATGTGCGCCGTGTGTTCATCACCGACGAGTTTAATGACATGATGCCCAACTATCTGAGTTTCATTCGCGGCGTTGTCGATTCCGATGATTTGCCATTGAATGTCTCCCGTGAGAATCTGCAGCAGCACAAGCTCATCAAGGTTATCAAGAAGAAACTGGTGCGTAAGGTGCTTGACATGATTAAGAAGATTGACAAGGCTGCCTACGAGAAGTTCTGGAAGGAATTCTCCACCAAGTAAGTACTGAAATAGAAGAGTTTTTAAATTCAAGTCTAATTGTAAACTCGTTTACCTTTAGCATCAAATTGGGTGTCATGGAAGATCCCAGCAATCGTTCACGTCTCGCCAAGCTGTTGCGCTTCCAGACATCGCACGACAAGAGCGTCACCTCGCTGGCTGAGTACGTGGAGCGCATGAAGGCGAAGCAGGAGCACATCTACTTCATTGCCGGTGCTAACCGTGCCGAGGTTGAGAAGTCTCCATTCGTTGAGCGTCTGCTCAGCAAGGGCTATGAGGTGCTCTACCTGGTTGAAGCCGTTGATGAGTACTGCATTTCGGCTCTGCCCGAATTCGATGGCAAGAAATTCCAGAACGTTGCCAAGGAGGGCTTCAAACTGAACGAGTCTGAGAAGAGCAAGGAGAAGTTTGAGACACTAAAGAACACTTTCGAGCCATTGGTTAAATGGTTGAATGATGTCGCCCTCAAGGATCAGATTTCCAAGGCACAGATTTCGGAGCGTCTGAGCAACTCGCCTTGCGCACTGGTGGCTGGCGTATTTGGTTGGACTGGCAATATGGAGCGTCTGGCCATGTCGAATGCCCATCAAAAGGCTGACGATCCTCAACGTAGTTACTATCTGAATCAGAAGAAGACATTGGAGATCAATCCCAGGCATCCGCTTATGCGTGAGCTGTTGCGTCGTGTCGAGGCTGATGAAGCTGATGAAACAGCCAAGGATATGGCTGTCATGATGTTCCGCACTGCCACTCTGCGATCTGGCTACATGCTGCAGGAGACCTCAACCTTCGCCGACAGCATTGAGAAAATGATGCGACAGACACTTGGCGTCGCTCAAGATGAACAGATCGAGTTCGATGAGGAGGATGATGACGATGCGGATGACGTGAAATCAGCTAGCAGCGAGAGCACGAATGCCGAGGAAGACGATGAGGAGCAACAGCATGATGAGCTCTAAGTCCGTGATACTTATCACAACCCACATGCAGATATACAAATGGTGTAAATATAAGATCGTGGCAAACAGACTGAGTTCATAACCCTACACATGGAGGGGATTCACTACCGTTGCATCAACAGTACTTCTTCGTAGCCACATGCTTAGTTCTAAGAAAGAGAATTTCGTAATATTCCAATTATAAAGCTCTCTGCGACAACTGTGCAAGTCGTAGTTGTATGCTCAAATAAATCTAAACTTTAATATTTAAACAAATGAGATAGTCTTGTATGAAGTGAATGATTCAAAACAGAAATATATAATTGAATGCTAACGTTAAATAGATAAAATTTATATATGATTCATAATTTTTGAGCATGCATGTATGCGTAACTACAATTTCAATCATCTAAGTCCGAGCTAAGTGGATCATTGTTAACAGCTTTCAGGTAGGTGTTGTACTTCAGTTGGTCCGCAATTTGACGCACTGCCTCATCATGTGAGAACTTGTATTTGTCCATAAAGAGACGAACTATCCACAGCGGCAATAGGCCATTAAGAACCAGCGTACCGTGAGGCTACAAATGACGATATCAAGTCGGATTATAAGGCAAGTTACATTTAAATTGTATAGGTTACTTACACCTGATTTACTATATACTTCAGCCAGTTTTTTAATCATGTTGTCGCGTATCGTTTTGTTTAAAATGTCCATGGTATGACAGTGATCGATTGACATGTAGCTTATAGTATGGAACTTTTTCTCGCGTTCCTTGAAGAGTCGATCAAAGTCCTCACGATATGTCTCGAATGTGTTTAATACTGTTGGCTCGTCCATATCCTCAAGCAGCCTGTCGTACAAAATATACGATTAACTTAGTAAGAGAGTTATTTAATCCGTTCTCAACTTACAGGATCTTAACTTTCCGTGGCTTGGGAACGTCCAGCATTTCGTTTATTTTCTTTAGAGCTTCAACATTGATACGCGCATCATCGAGTTGCTCAAATTTCAAAGAATTTCCATTGGCAACCGCGGATGATGCTGCTTTATTCCTTGTGCTTTGTTGTCTTTTTATTGAATTTTTGTCAGATCTGGAAAGTACATTATTCTCCCCCGCTTTTGACTTGGTTTTTTGAGTTTTTCTTTGACTGTGGATATGTAGTTCTCGGTTAACATACAAACTATAGATAATTAAGATTGTTGTGGTCATAATTACCCAACATTGTTTTCATTATAATGATCCGGCCTCTTAGGTGAACGAGCTGAACGACGCTCCGGCTTTGACTCGTCGGAATTTGATCTGAAGCAATAAAATTAGGAGATTAATTATACATTTCTTAAATAGTTACATCTTGGAATACATTAAAAGTGGACTTTTGGAACGCTTGGGCGTTCGACCGCCGCTTCCGCTTCGGCGCGTTGTGCGTTCACTTCTGCTGGAAGGCGGCATGATCTTGCCACGGTGACTGTCATGGGAAATGGATCTGCGCTCCCGGTTTCGACCTATCTTTGTGGTAGCCGAACGGCTGCTGACTCTAGACGGTTCGTTATCATTGTCCCGCAATTTAGCCCGCTTAGTCCTGTCAGAGTCACTGTAATAAAGAAAAAAAATAAGTCAACATGATTCAGATGCTAGCTATTTATTCTCCTCACCTGCTCCTCGATATTTGTGTGTTTTTAATATCAGAGCTGGAGTCAACAGGATAATCGCCATCCGTTTTCAGCTGTGTTGCCTTCGTTTCTACATCGTGTTTGCGCTTTATCGGCTGTGCATTAAAAACTGTTGTATCCTCCTGGGACATGTATCTGAGCGCAATCTCTAGTTCCAGATCATTTTGTGTTAACGCCTCATTTATCAGCAGTGTCTGTGCTGCCGTCAGATACTTTTCTGTTGCCCTGATCGACACCTCAATGTGATCCACGAGCATCTTGGTCTTTAACGTGCGTGAATCTTGCTTCCAGTGGCTAAGGCTGTCAAATAGTCTCCATAAACTGCTCTCAAGTTTTGCCCAATGAGCAGCTGTCATCCAGTTAAAGTCAATCTCCGGTTCCCTTTTGTATAAACTTATTTTATCCGGCATTATTTTGATGACACATAATATCTTGTGCAGTCCATACTAAATTTTAAAGTTTTAATCGTCGTCTTAGACATCAAGCTCCTGATACTTACTTTATATTGCTGTAGAACTGTGCGACATTCACCATCGCTGGAGAGGGACATTTTTAATAATATGACAGACAGTTCAAACAGCAAAAACAAGCGAAGCGCCCGTGTTTATTGTTTTTTTTTGGCGAAGGTTGCCCATCCAGTAAAAATTTCCGATCTGGCTTGATTTTTACCCAAAATTGGTAAATTTTAGAAAACATCGGAATTTCTTTGTACTTTTTTTTTAAATTATATTTTGTACTCTCGAATTTTTTTTTTGAATTGAGTATTTACACTTCTCTCCCCTAGGGCTAACGAATTTTAAGCCTTCATTAAATTGTTTCCCTTAATTTGATCTAAATTCGAATTATACATTTTTATCAAATTTATGAATTTTAATGGTTTTATTGCAATTTTAATCAGTGCTGCCAGCCTGTAGGGCTGTCAAAATATCGGCGATATTTCGGCGATATTACGATAATCGACTATCGACTTGTCTAGTGCCAACACTAATAAATTTTTAAATAAATAAGCGCGGGCAAATTGTGTAACTGCCGTTTAGCAATATGAAAGCGAATTTATTAAAAAGCAAGAAGAGAAACAGCCTTATCTATGGTACTTAGATTAGGTCATGTTTTAGATTATACATAATAAAATCGTTATCAGCAGCTCACATATTTCCAGCTTTCCAATGAGAGAGGAATGAGTGCTAAATTTTGAGTTTCCGCTGTGCCAGGCAGTTTTAATTTAGGCTCTGAATGAATCAGTCGTGCGAAAGATCCGAGACATTATTCATTAATTCAAATCTATCAATGACTATTATCTACAATACGCTTTTTGAGTAATATATAGACATTTGCCTATCAAAAATACCTATGAATGTAAATCTGTAGGTAAATGATGAAAGGAAAAATGTTTGAGATTAAGAGAAACTTATATGTAAATTGTGGAGCTTTAGTGCTCATTATTTTATTGGCAACATGTGTGGCCAAGCCAACGATAGAACCAGAAGAAAATAAAAGTGAGATTAATGGTGACGAATTCAAAGATAACATTATAACGGATGACAATACCGAATTCCTGAAATCCTATGCCGCAAAGATGTTGAGCTATATGAATCTCACTGTGTCGCCATGTGACGATTTCTATGAGTATGCATGTGGCAACTGGAAGCTGGTTAAACCGGAAAGGCAATCACAACACAAACGTAGTAATCTCCTGGACATTGTATATACGCTGTTGGATAAAACAGAGGAGCTGCTGTTGTCGAATTCCACGTTGGCCAAAGATCTGGGGTATGCTCATGAATTGCGTATTGCACAACAATTCTACAACGCATGTCTCAGTGCTGAGCTCTATCCGATGCCAGCAGCTGACCCCGCTTATCTGGCGCTTATCAGGTCGATTGGCGGATTTCCCGCTGTCGACGGCGACGCGTGGCAGGCTTCGAATTTTAGTTGGTTCAACATGAGCTCCCACTTGACTAACTACCGTGCGGCTGGTCTAATCAATGAACATATTTTGCCACAATATCCTTTTTATCCAGACTTTGAGCTGCCAGAGCTCGGCTTTGATTATATCGTCCATAGTGACAACATTGCCACAAACGACACCAAAGGATATAAGCTGAACGAGAAGCGTATGCGAGGATATCTTAAAACATATGGACTCTCCGATGAGCAAGTTTCCGATGTGATTGCCGAAGTGTTTGCCTTCTGGCGTGAAGTGCTGCAAATAGGTGACCGCTTTGATGAGAACCAATACAAATGTAATAAGTTGTCCGCGAAGGAGAATCTGGATCCATTTCCCTTATGGGAAAGCTACTATGATATTGCCTGGGGCGGTGTGAATTTCGAAAAAAAAACCGAAGAACATTTCTGCGAATTCTACTACTATGAGCTTGATAAGGTGTGTGCCAAGCACAAGCCAGCTGTTGCCAATTATCTGGCCATGAAGCTCCTTTATACCATGGACTTCAAATTGAAGTCAACCAAGTTCCAGCGCGATCATTGTATGCTTCAAGTACATTTCTCGGTGCCTTACCTCTTGGACAAGCTATACTTGTTGGTAGGTTCTGTGATTAATTTATCATTAGTTTATTAATAATACTTTACTATAACTCCTTTGAATTCAGAAACACTTCACTGACGAAACCAAATCAGAGATTGCGAATATAATCGTTGAGTTGCGAAAGACTTTTGTATTGCTCTTGGAAAATGCCAACTGGTTAGACGAGGATACTCGCAAGGAGGCGTTACTCAAAGAATCTACGACAGAGCCGCGCATAGGCTCATTTAAAAACGCCAATCTTACTGAGATCCTAATACGTGAGATGAACAATTTAACCTTCGTTCCAGGCAGCTACGCTACGAACAACATCAACTTAAAAAAATTCCATGCAAACATGAAGCGATATAATGGATTGCACCACAAAGAGATGTCCAACGAAACGAAACCGTTGGAACTTCTTGTGGGAATGCAGGTGAACGCGTTCTATTTTAATTTGGACAATTCGATTAATGTAATGGCCGGAATACTGCATCCTCCAGCATACCATCAGGCCTGGCCCAACTCGCTAAAGTTCGGCACAATCGGCTACTTGGTGGGTCATGAGTTGACACACGGATTTGACACCGTTGGTTCTCTTTTCGACAGCACCGGAGCATCGCGCAATTGGTGGACAAATAAATCCAGCGAGGTGTTCGCAGATCGCGCCAATTGTTACGTGAATCATTTCAATAACTTTACAATACCGGAGATCAATCGTAATATCAACGGGAACGAGACCAAGGATGAGAACATTGCGGATAGTGGAGGATTACGCGAGGCGATGAGTGCATATCGAAGCCACATGAAGCAGCTACAGTTGACCAACGAAAACCATTTCTCGAATGTGCTGAAAAACGAACAGATGCCCGGCATGGATTTATCACCAGAGCAGTTGTTTTACCTGGGCTTTGCCCAGCTTTGGTGTGCCGCCTACGAGGAGGAACACTATTGGGAGGAGCTGACCAGTGAGCATACTATGGACAAGTACCGAGTCCTTGGCGCAGTCACTAACGACGAGGATTTCGCAAAGTCGTTCAACTGTCCGTCTGGCAGCCCAATGAATCCGACTTCGACCAAATGTCGCATCTGGTAGCGTGACGTAAAAAGCGGTTGATAAGCATGGAGCGGGTTCATTGAATAATTAATACGAATATATAAGTATCCATGTATATAAATGTATGTGTATAAACATTGTTGATTAAGAGAATGCGTGCTTATTCATATCAACGTTTAATTCGATTTATTTACTCTCTTGCTAGTGTACGATTGGCTCCGATGACTTGAAAGCATTGGGGCCTCTGTAGTTCTCAATGAGCAGTGATTTGTAGCGTCGCAGATGTACACTGAGTCCCTCCTCCCGTTCCGCGGCAGATAATATTACGACACGTGCGATAACCAAATGGGAGGGATTAGACTGACTGAAGCCGCGTACTACATCAATTTCGTCGCCGACTTCAAGCTGTAATACATTGAATACATTAACGTTATTAACTTGGACTACTTGTCAATCCAGAGTCAACTCACCTGCACGCTCTTTTTCTGTAGTTTTTGTCCATTAACACGGATTTTGCTCTCGTAGAAGTTAAGCTCCACTTTGCTGTATGGGAATGAGAATGATAGATTTAGTATGCAACTCTTTATCAATGGAAAGTACTCACTTTCTGGCCATGCCAAGTCCAGACTTTAGCAGCAAGTCGGCGCGAAGCGAGTTAACTTTGGTCTTCACCACCTTTGAGTCACGATCATCCTTAAAATCTTCATCTGCCTCATCGTCGCTGTCAATGTCTTCTCTCCGACCAGAGGATTTCTTGTCGTATTTATTTACGATGCTGCTGGTGTGTAGTTGAGCCCGAATATTTGTTGATACGCTGCATGGTACGGCAATTGTGTGCTGTATATTGCAGGCCGGAACTGTCGCCAGTTTCCGTAGTCTAGCTATTTGCCGTAAACTTCTGAGCATGTTGTGCGGCTTTTAAAATTACGATAACAATAAAAACGAAACATAACCCAAAATTCAACAGCTGATTGAGCCGCGTTGCCAACTATCAGTTGGTTTTATTTATTTACAGATAAGATTTTTGTTTTATTTTTGTTGCGTTTCTTTTTGGGTTTTTTGTTTGGATTTGGACGAATCTGATGCACGGTAACAGGTTTATAGTCACTCAACTCACTTGCTGCCAGAAATTCATCCTCATCTGTGTCTACCTGCATCAGCTCAGTTGTTGGAAATGCTTCGATGGTTTGTGTTCTTTCGATATTTTCAGTAACTTCAGTTTTTGATTTAGCTTTCATAGCCATACTGCTAAGTGCTTCTCCTAATTGTTGCGTTTCGGCCTGCGCATCGCCTTGATCGAGATTAAGGACTTTTCCATTCAAACAGGATATGTAATCGCCGCTCCACTCTTTTTGTTCCATTGGGGCAGCAACTTGTTGCTCAATTGGACCTTTCTTAGACTCTTGTATTGTTGGCGCCTTTTTTGGCGTCTTCTTCATGACAGATTTTGGCTGATTAACAAGCTGTTTCACGGGTCTGTTACGAGCGTTCACCCAATTCGCCAACTCAGGACTAATAGAATACAAGTCTACCGGCAGCACTAACGTAAGTGCTCGCACACCAAACAGTTCTTGGGTCAGCTCCTCCAATTTGGGCTGAGCATAAATGGGAGCCGTTGGAACCTTGACCTCAGCACTGGTTGCTATTAAACGAATGAGATGAGAGGGCCTTACGCTGAGCGAAACAAAGACACATGAGAAGCGTCGTCCATTTATGGCGCGTAGAGAGCTCTCCAGCCCAAGATGAATGTGTGTCTGAGTAGGAAATGCTTTAAGTGGATAACTACTATTGCTTATTGCCTTCTTCAATACGTTTTTAAATTCTGTTACTTCGTCATCCGGTAGCACAGGACTGCAACAATATTCAATGGTTAGTTTCTTTCATTCCACTTATACTTTACTTTTGGCGCTTACCAGTGTTGCTTGTATGGATTGGCCAAAATTGTACGCAATTTGGGCAGCACATTTTTCTTGCCTTTCAATTCTTTTTGTTTAATGCTAGTCAAGCTCATTGTTAAGACAATAAAATAAATAAGTAAATAAAAATTATCAACAACGTCCACGCGAGTGAACGGTAAAAACGGGGCTGCCACCTTGACCAACAAAACGGTGTGGCAGCCTTAGCTTTCGGAAAAAGTTCCATTCCCATTTTCAGTACAAAGCAAAGTGGAATTTTTTTTAAAGTTTTCTTTTATATAGAAGCTAGGATTTAACAAACATTTCCTTGTTTAATTGTTGAACAGGTTAAAGCTTTATTGCAAAATTAACAGTTATTAAAACATTTAATTTGTAATTTAAAATGCTCGCCAAGGACGACGTCGGTCGATTTACAGAACATCGATAGATTCACAGTATTCAGCCGATAGCCGATATGCTTAACAAATGTTGAAACTTTTGTGATTATTCAACACTCAGTTTGTAATTGTCCTATCAGCTGTTTTACGTATCAATTTGCACGTGTAGTTGTATTAAAAACATAATTTTTGTAAAAGATGAAACCTAGGCCGCAAAAAAACCAAGGCAAATTTAATAAAACGCCGAGCCATGCAAAAGCAGGCCATAAGCAAAAACCTGACTTTAAGCAAAAATACAAGCAAAAAAAGCCAGCGTCGGTATGTTCAAAGATTATGTGAAGTAAAGCAACAGGCTGCTGCATCATTTTGTATTCTATTTGTTTTGCAGGAGAGCAAACCCAACAAGCCAGAGATACGAAAAATGATACGCCAAAAGAAAGCTGCCGAGGCAGAGGCGGAGCGCCAAAAGATTCAGCTAGAGAAGGAGGCACGTATCAAGGCATACAAAAAGCAGCGTCTGGAGAAAACCAAAGCCATCAGCAAACGTACACAACGTGGGCAGCCCCTGATGAAGGATCGTATGCAGCTTTTGCTTAAGCAAATAGAAGAGATGAAACGGCGCTGACGATGTGGGATACTGAGGTAACTCAATAAGGAGAACAAAATATCATCATATCGCGAAAACGCGACATTCACATCTTGAAATTTCCGCGCACGCTTCAAATTAAATTTAATGCAACCTGTAATAAATTTTCACGCCCCTTCACTTCCGGCCGTGCGCAACCCTTTGATTACGCACTTTCTATAGAGCACCTCACCTCTCGGGACTCGAGCTCTTTATAAGTATGTCATATGCAAATTTTTTGCTCTGCAAATTGGTTTTTGCCAAACATTTGTTGCTGTTTTGCGCCTTATCGCCGGCATTTGCATCCTGTAGCTGCCAACCCCAATGATAAACGCGGGGGCGTCACATCAACTAATTCCCGCGCGTATTCAAGCAAGGTCTGCAAACAAACCAATTTGTTGCCACCTAGGCATCTATTGAATTTCTGACTTTTCATTGAATTTGTGCCTGAAATATTTTAACATAATAATAAATGCAAAGTCTTATAGATATTTCGCTCACTTCCTTGCACGAAAAGGATTTTTATGGTGTTTAAAGTTTCACATTTACTGTTAAATGCATGAAAAATCAAATAAATTTCCTAATAGCATCGACAGGACAATAATTGCTGTTGTTTCTGTAGCAACCTTCAAAGAAAACCACCCGCCAGATTCCTTCCCTATCACCGGCACAATAACAATCAGCATGTGGTCTCATATCCGCAACCATCGTCTAATGAAAACAAACGAATTTTTACTTTGTCATATTTGGGATATTGCAAAACTATTGCGTTAACCCTTTGCTAGCACCCTGGGTCTTGTACTATACAACCCGATGATACAAAATCGCACTAAATCAAAAATTATACTTTATACAAATAAAACGACGCAAACGTTGCGAACAAGAACGCACGGAAAACAGCGGAAGTCGTCGCTAGACCCTGTGGCCATAAATCTCATATAGTTAAATATTGAATTACGCAGGATGTGGGACGTGGATGTTACGGAAAAAGGGTTCTTCCACATGCATTTCATATTTTTAATTTTGTGGGTCAAAAGGATGCTCATACATATGTTCATTCTATCGCATCCTCTTCTAATTCTATTTTTCCACTATGTGTGACATTTTTAGCCCGCGTTTGTTTTGTTACGTCTATTTAATAAAAATCTGAAGTTATGAGTACTTTGCCAAGGGGTCGAAGCACAGTTTATATGTCGATAATGAATAGTTATGGTTATTTTTCCGACGAGGGGTAAACGCAATCCTTGCATTAAGTATTGAATATGAATTTGGAGTGCTTCAATGCTTTGTTTAGGTCGCTTATAATGCAATTTATGCATGTTTATATTAGTCTATTCGGTGAGTTGACAATCGACCCAATAGGCACTCAATGGGTTAACACACTTATCGTCGATTTCTATTTTTTTGTTTCCGCTGATCAGATTTAAGCGAATTCGGGGGCTTACTTTCATTCTCTTATTGACGGGCACGCTCAACGTAATTTCCAAATTGATAACAGATGATCTACGAGGTCATCACATTTTAATAGATTTCGATTGTATACTTAAAAGTCACACTAAGATGCTTATGTTTCAGTCTGCAAATATACGTTGTCCGAACATTTTGTTAATTGACATATAGCTAACTCTGTTTTATAGACAGCATTTCAATGAAATATTTCAAGTTTGAATGGCTTTTGTTAGTCTTAATTTTGCTATGCATCAGCAATATTTCGGGAGGTGTAAAACGCAGAGCAAAACCAAAAAAATTCCCGATAAAGTTGCCTAAAATCAACATAAACATTCATCATAATAGTAAGTTTTTTAGTAATCATATTAAATTATTATAAAGTAACTTTTATATTTGCAGGTTTTCACATTGGTTAAATGCTGACACGCTGATTAAGTCTTAAACTATTGAAAATAATTTAAGTTAAGTAAGATATTTTTACTTTCATTTTCATCCCTTATGCTGGGATGTAGAATAATGTTGTAAATATAAACAAAAGTATGTTTAATGAATGAATTCATGAGTAAATGTTGCTTTCACCTGACAGATATTCAGAGAAATCTCTAGACCCTTTACATAATAAAGTTATGTTTATCTGCTACAAATATTTTGCCATCATTATACTCCGTTATATAGAGTGCCCGGCATAACTTACCGGCTTTTGTATCTTGTTAACGACTTGAAGATGCTAATTAAATTCTTGCAATTACAAAACAAAAACAAACAAGCTTTCGTTTTCAATGCAGACAAAAAAATCTGGCCCCCAAATTAACACCCAAGGCGGAGGATTTTTGCTTTCGGCGAACCGTGAAATCTTTTGGATACAATTCGGCTGACTCTGGACCAACTTTTGCCTTATTCCTCACATAAATCTATGACAGGGTGGGATGAAGGGGTCCCAACAACCATTGGAATTGGCTCTTATCTGGCTAAAATATTAACGGTTGAAGCTTAATTACAAAAGGCGACGATGCCGATGCTCACAAATTAACTGCTAGTCGCAACTGTACCCCAATCTGGGCGCCAGTCAGACAGCCAGCCATTAGGGTAATTATTTACAACAATTTCAAATTTTACACATGAACACACCGAATTACAATAAAATGGCGGACCGCAACAACAAAATGTTTTGCATGCACTTTTCCGTGTATTTGGGAAATTTCAAGTACGCGCTTAAACTCATAAATAACGAGAGTGCGGGCTGTAAATCAAGCCCAAAGGCGTATCCAGCATGAATGTGCATGTAAATTTTCAAATTTTCAACAATTTGCAACACTTTTGGCGAACACGCGACCCGAAGCAGAAAGTCCCTTTTTGGTCCAACCCCTTTTTCTGCGATGTGCGCATAAATTTCAATTAAAATTGGAAATGCCATGAAAAATGAAAGGCCGGAAAAATTCCCCAAAACCAAATGACATTGCCCAAAAAGTTGGTCAGTTTGAGTTGTGTTGTCTGGTTTTCGATTTTAATTGCATGCAGCAGGTGCAGGCAAGCATGAAAGTGGCCAAATCAATGGGGGGTGTGTGTCACACATTTAAAGTATTTTTTAATTAAACAAGAAATAACGGTTATCTTCGACACGCCAAATACTTGATACCCTTGCAGAGTACTATAATTTATAACTGATCGTTTCTATGACAGGAATATGATATAGCAGCTCAACTTGAACCAAATTTTATCATGATCTGTAGGAAAATACTAAATATACCATTTGTAAGATTGTTTAAGATGTCTTAAGAGAAGCAACAAGATTTTTCATAGTTAAGCTTAAGATTTGAGAAATTATTCCTCTAGATCTTTATCAAGTTTAACCAAGAACTCGTTATTGCCAAGGATCGCATATAAAAGTTATGAATGAAAATTGTATCTAAATAAGTTAGTACATTTTTACAGTTAAAGATACGGAATAACTCTTAACTGTATATTAAAAAAAAAACATAAAAATTATTATTTTTGTTATTGAAAAAATAAAAAATAAGTTTGGAAATACTAATACTGGGACAGTAATTTGGATAGACATAGTGAAGCAGATCAAGATCCGGAATATATACATATGTATACTCCTTTAATGCCTTACACATTTTGTAACAGTATGATAATACCCTTTAGTAGTGTATAAAAACAATTTGGAGCATTTCCAATAATTACCCAGTTGGTCAAGTCTGTTTGAAGTCTGAAGGGTTAATGTGTGAAAGTGGTGGAATGTTTTGGGTGAAGTAATTGTGTGAATTTATGCAAATGAAAGTGAGTGAGAAAATTAAAATGGTCGCAGCATATTTCACACTTCAGCGGAGCTGGAGCATCCATCATCATCATCACTACGATAGTTATCGGGCATCAGGATGTCAAAACTATAAGCTGACACTAAAACCATTGAGGCACTTCAGCGACAACAAAGACAAGCTCTCACACACACATATATATAGAGTACTGTCCACAAGGGTTGATCACATGGATTCCTCTTCGAGAGTTGTTCTTTAATTTTTGCCCGACTAACAAGCGTCACGTGGCGCTTCGTTTTTCACACGCCAGTCAAAAGTACAGTCGCTATTGGTTGGTAACTGTACCGTTAGTAGTACCGTTAGTAGTGGGACGCTTGTTTGTGTCAGTGTCATCATTACATAACCTCACAAAACACGACATAATTCACTTCCTGTGACACGAACGTGTGTTCACTTTGTTGGGCGAGTGTGGAATGTGTAGAGTGTGGAATGAGTGTGGATTGTCATCCCCTAGCATGCGTATGTATTTATGTAGTTTAAAGTCGCATAACTCAAAAATTAAAGTGACCATGCGACAATTTTCAATTTTGAGCATTGTCCATAAATCAAATTGCGTTTACGAGTAGCCGCAGGACATTGTCAAGGATTTGAGGGATGCGAAAGATGCGAGTTCAAAGCAACCAACTGCTTACACTCTTTTGATGAGTTTATTGAAAAATTGCGTGACATTTTTGGGTGGTTTTTAGGCCGATTTCCTAGCTGTGTGTTTCTGTCAACACTTCGTCCTGCCATGTGTGACAGTTATGAGCATTTCCAAATTCAATTTAATCAAAGTTTTGGGCATCGTCAAGTGGCAAATGGTTTTTCTGAAAAAACAACAAATAATCCCATTACACACATACACACACAAACACAAGACAATGCAATTGTTGTCTACGGATTTGCGGCATGTGTCAAAAATTTCAACGATGACAGAAGGACTCTCTAAAAAGCAGACACATGTGTCCCTCATATACTACTGCTATGATTAGCAAAGGACTAACGATGATGCTTTGAAATTCAATTTTTAAATTGGCCTTCAGTTTGTCCCTTGTTTGGGCAATAAATCTCTAAGAAGTCTTAACATGTCAGCGCCACTTATTTGCTGATTTCAAAACATGGTTTAACTTTATTCAAATGCCAAGTTCCATTCAACATGCAACAGGAAACGGAAAATGGCAACTGGCAACTGGCGTGGCTCAGTGGGAGGAGGAGGGCATCTTATGGCTTTCTCCTTTCAGCTTGGCTACAAATTCCTTTGGCAAATCCAACACAAAGCCCGTGACTTTGATTTATAACAATGGGGCGTGGTATTTTTAATTTACAAACCAAGCGAACCAATGTCCTTTTGCCTGACTGAGAGGCAACCCTTTTCTCGCCGCCTGTCTGCATAATTATCTGTGGCACGGGCGTTCGTCTTGTCCAGCAAATTTATGGCCAACATCTTATTTAAGGCATGCGTCTAAGAATTCTGCCCACTTTCACTTTGTTTAATGAGTTTTTCTTTAATTGGCCTGATAGCTGGATTTGTATACGGTTCTTCAACAGATTTATATGCTGCCTAGTTTCAAGATGCCTAATACTTAATTGCAGTTCTTTGGTCAGTGGTCAGCCTGATTAATTTGTGGCTAACAGATAGTTGAGACCACAAATCTGTTGGCAAATCGAAACAAATGATGACGGCATCAAATGATTGTATGATTGTTGCCACATCCCTGGGGCGCCACTTGAATGTCGTCAACATGACAATAACTTTCAGTAGTAATTTCTGTAAAATTCTATGACTTCGTAACTAATTAGCGAAAACCATAAAAACAATGAGCGTTGCGGGCGCGACAAGAGACCGCAAACTGTCGCAACCCTCAGACAGAGGAGGCAAGGCAGGGAGCAGGAGGGATGCTGTGCACCCTTACCGCAGCTAAAGCAGTTACTAATGAACTTTGACGTGATGTGCGTTGACGCTGACGCGTTTCAGCTGAGAAGGATGCGGCGTCAGTCAATGTCAACAAGTGAAAGTCAGCCCGGGGGAAAATGGAAAATGAGAAAGGGGAACGGAGTACGGAGAACGGAGAATGGGCGACGACTCAACTTTAAAGCTACATCGTTAAAAGAGCATAAAATGCATTAAAATTAAAAACGTGTTAAAATGTTAAAAATAACTTGTTGTCCTTAAGAACTTAATGAGCTGTTAATGAAGCGACGCCAAAGTCAAGTCCGAGTCGGAATAAGAAATGAACACGCGTCGTACATTCGTATAATTTGCGCCTCATTTGTTGTGGCGCCTCAAAATGGTGCGTAGTTTAAATAATCGTAAATTAAAAAAAATTAATAATGAAAAAACGAGAAAGAGAAGTAAGTATCAGGCATATGCTGTCTGTGACTTTTGTTGATGCCCATAAATTATGTAAATTTGCTTCAAAAATTAATAAAAAAAAAACGAAGAAAATAATATGAAACCAATGTGAACTGTGCCTCTAATAAGGGTAAATGGTCACACGCAGCAGCAGCGGGTAGTCCGCACTTTAGGGGGCGTGGCCGCAACGCCTGTGCTCTTTATTTTTAGCATCAACTTTATAAATCTGAAAAATATGCCCTTTATTTCTTATTTCTTATTTTGTAATTTGTTTTTTTGGTTGTAAAACACACTGAAATATGAGTAAAAAATTGCCACATTATTCAGGGGCCGGCAAATGGATTTTCTATTTCCTTTATATTAGATTTTCCAGCCGAGGGTTGATCAGCCGTAAGTCGTGGGAATGGGTGAGAAGTAAAAGTTATTCCACTAATTCACTCGACTGATTCAACTCAGCAAATGTGAACAGACAACCTGCAGGATTCTTTAATCACACACAGTCACACTAACACACACACACATCTACGTTTTAAAAGTATCCTTATATAAATTAAACATCCGACATATGCAAAGGCGTAACAACGACAACTCAGGTAAAATTTATTGTGGAAAAAAGACGTAAGAATACTTGACAAAAAAGTTACACTATGCAGGAAAAACTTGAACACAATGCAAGTGAATTAAATGTAAGCAAACTTTTCTCTTAACTTTTTTTAAAATTAATTTCTCATTTTGATATTATAGTAAAATTTCATTTAATATTCTTTCTTCTGTAAATTGTATTTAGTCACATTTCTAAATTAATTTCAATAGTAAACTTTTATGTCTCGCAAATTTAAATTGCACAAGAAATAAATTTGCCGCAACTCCGTTGCACAGTGTAATTAGGAGAGGGATGCTGTGGCAAGGAACTGAGCAGCAAAAGCCACTTGCAACTCGTTTTGTGGCGGCGCTTAATTTTTAATGCCAGGCCGTGAAAATTTATTGTAGCGCCACAAATTTGAGTTAATCTCTCTGTGTTGCCAAAGGACTTAAAAGCGGCAGCCACGCACGGCTGATGATGTTGCAAGTTTATCGGGTGGTTTTTCCATGTTTTATAGAAGTTCGTTTAGTTCGTGGGTTGACTGTACTCAGTGAGTGTACGTGTCGTTGTCTGTTTAAAGTCCTGAAATGCGCGCTGATTTGATGTCACTTGCCAATGCAGCTGTCGGCCAAGTTAAAGCATTTGGCCAAAGGAGCAGAGGTGTGATAAGTGCTTTTCTATGCGTCGCGTCGCGTTGCTTTGTTATTGTATTGCTTTTGTGTCTGACTCGACATTCCGTTGAGACATGCCTCAATTTGGTCATCAATCAATTGGCGAGCTAACGAGCCGCCTTTGGACCCGAATGAGGACTTCTCATGTGTGTAACTCGAATCTCAATGTCCTTTCGCAGTTAACAACAACGAAAGTTTGGGAAAAAAACCGAGCACGTAATTTCGCTTAGTCGTGTTGAGGTTATCAGCTTCAATTTCATTGACCATGAGCGATGGATAAGACTCAAATTGAAATTGAAATTTGAAATTGAGTCAGTGGCAAAGGGGTTTATTTTGGCGCTATAAATTACGCTGCCACGCCCACCAAAAGGCTTAACGGTAACCATAAATATTTATTAATGAAATTAACTGCTCCGTTGCCTGAGACAACGCACAAAATTCAAATATCAACGGCAAAGAACTCGTTCAAATAATTAAAATTCATGTTCTGCTCGCTGCGAAAATGACTGAAGATGGGGTTGACCTGACGCCGGAAGGGGGAGGAGATGGAGTTGGAAGTGGAGATGGGAGGAACGACAATGATCGCTCTTTGGCAAAAGTTGATGATAACGCGATTTTCAAAAGCCATAAGGCCATTAAAAGATGGTGGAGCTGATGCTGAAGCGACGACATCTGTGGGGGATTGAACCAGCAAAAGGTTATATTAATGCGCGAGGGTAGCTACAGAAGTCACTAAAAAAATTAAAAAACAGATATAGTTTTCTATAACGTGACTTGCTATTTTTTTAAGTGTCCTGATGTGCTCCAATAGAGTAAACTCTTTCAATATGGAAAATTTTGTTTTTATTTTCTTACAACATAATCAAATCAATTAACTTGGCTTTCCCAGCGTTGTGTAAGACAAGTTCAAGTGCTAGTTTCATTGATTCCTCTCTCCACCAATATTTCCGATTTCTGTGACATTCCTGAATATGAACTTTTCACCTTGTTTAAACTTTTCTTTTTATTATTAGCAACTTATGTTGTTATATACATGCATTCCGATAAGATTTGGCTATAATTAGACAACTATATTATAAAGCTCTCATAGAAACGATTGACGGGTAGGGCTTTATTCTTTCTATTTTTTTATTTCTTTTTTTTCATATTGCAACATTAATTTTCTATCCTTAAGGGCTTTTTACACTGGAAGCGAAACGACAGCGGAATGAAAACTCCATATATAAATAGCAGGAAAACATTTTTTCGCTGTTTTTTCTTAGTATCGGGATTTTCTTTCCGCGGTCGTTTCGCTTCCAGTGTAACTTTGCCTTTATCCATAAAAATATATATTTGAATATTACATTTTATTTTCTATATTACATAATTTTTTTTCATGGGTACAATATTAATTCCTCATGAAGTCTATATCTTTTGGGGTTACCCTCGTGCCTACATATGGCTTTCAAAGGGTTTCAAGTTAAACTGTAGCACATTTGCATATGTCTACACTTAATTTACAATATTATAAAATTATAACCATAATTATGGCCATGAGGCGTCGCATCGTTGTAAACGTGTCTTTCTTGCTGTGGCTAACCAAAATGGCGGCTGCCACAACAAATGTGTGGGCGTAGTCATGGGCGTGGCTGTGTGCCCGCGTGTGTGGTTAAGTGGTTTTCCAGGTTGCCAGCCCCACCACACACAGTACTCCCAACAATTGATCCGCAACCAGCTGAAAACTGAAAGTGGCGCCCATTTTAATGAGCAGCAAATTCAATTTAACATTTGTTTCATTTGCAATTCATGTATTTCAATTTCAATTGCAATTGTCTTGGCCAGGTCTGTTTAGTTTGGTCCCCGGGGAGGGCATGGCAAGGGGGAAATTGTGGCGCATTCAATTAAATTGGCATAAATTATACGCTTTATGCGCAGATCAAAAAGTACACGTAGCGAGGGGCTACTGTACCGGACCGAGGCATACACATAAATCAACCGCTTTTGACAGCTTCAAATGCAAATCAAATGTAAAGGAAACAATTCAGCAATTCAAAAACATAAACTTGTCGACCAGCCCAGAAGAGAGTCCTCCCCTCGAGAGTCCTTGCCACATTCGCCACGCTCTGACTTTTCAAATGTGGCAAAGTTTATACTCGGCTTATACAACTGCGGATTAGCGACGGCGTTTACATGTTAACACTCTGATGCCGACCCATCGACCAAAGATATTACATTTCAAAGCAATAAAATGCGCAAGGACCTTCCTCTCCCACCCGCTGTCTTAACAATTTGCAGTGTGTCCAGCGCAGCATTTCTTTTAGATTTGTTGTTTTTTATGTTATCTTTTTTGGCGTTTTCTCCCTCGTTTTCACCATTAGAACACGTTTCCGGTGGCTTTTGGTAATGAGGTGCTAATGCTGTGCGCGTTTTTTCCATGCGATTTATTGGTCCTCTAATTGTGTTGGCTGCTTTTAGGCGTCTGCATTGAATATCTGATTGAGCAGTGCATCCCTGGCTAGTAAATAACAACAGCTGCCCTGGCACAAGTTCAAGTCCAAGTGTGTAAATCACATTTATGACTTTTAATGAAAACTTCGATAAATTTGTAAACAGCCGTCAGTATTTATGTGTCGATTGGGAAGCTCTACTTCTCTCTTTCTCCTTATCTTTGCTCTCCTCTCTGTTTATGTCTTTCTACATATAAATCAATGGTTTAGCATTGTGCGTAAATATTGTAAATTTATAACTATTACTTACACACGATTAAATAATTCATAGCTATGATCAATAACAAAACACCCGTTCCTCCTTTCTTGAACTAAGATTGATAAACTTTTTTGTTGTTGCAACGCAAATTGCAATCATTTGTTAAGCGTAAACCCTTTGCAAACAAAGAACCAAGTCTAATGAGCTGGCCATAAACAGAAAGAACGTTTTGGTCCATAAAAATATTGAAGCTCACACTGATAAATGACCAAACAAATGTTTTGTTTACGAGTGAGAGGAGGCAGGGAAGTGGTTTCGGAGGCGTGACGAAAATCCAATCAAGTTGTATAAATATTCAGGCTCAGCAGTTTGAGCATTGGTCAAGTGTCCAATAACAAAACTAATATAGAAATTAGGTGTGTAATGTGCTGAGCCAGCTATAAATATTTCTTATTTTTTTGCCTTTACAAAATATTTGCAAAATGTTTGCAATTGTCTGCAGTGCGAGAGGGTGGTTCGTACAGTTCTTGTGTGAGTTGGGGAATTGGTGGTGTCTATTTCAAGTGTTTGCCACATCTGACATTTGTCATCATGATTCGGCCATAAATACAAACTGCGCATTCATAAATAAACATTCATCCAAGCGTTCAACTTATGAAAGTTTTTCCGAGTTTTCCCAAATGTTGCTAGTTACGCTACTTAACAGACTTTTTTCCGTTTTGCTGAGCAATTACATTTGATACTTTACTTTCTGGCAATTAATTTCCTTAGCATTCCTGTTTATTTTTATTTAATTCAATATTTTTTTGCAGAAGAATGGAGAACTTCAGGGACTATAATGTTTATAAATTTAAAAAAATTAATGAAGGAGATATTATTTGTGGATTTTTATTTAAAAATGAATGAAAAACTCTTAATCTAAATACATATCGATGAAATTAAAATTTAGCTTTAATTTTGTTTATTATAAAACTTAAGAAACTTAAAAATAAAATTTTATGCAAAAATAAATTAAAGTTAGAGTTAATATTGATCTGTAATTAAAAACTTATATTTAACTACTAATTTGTGCTTTATTTACTCAGAAAAAAAAAGTTACAATTAATTTGTAAAATAAAAATGTAGAATAAAAGATTATACGTTTTCTAGGAAACCCTATCCGAATATTGAATATCTGAGATTGTTTTCAGATTTGGATATGTTAAATTGTTTATTTTGATGGACCTTTTGCTTAAAATTTTCAAAAGTATCGAGGTATCAATGTCAAGTATTCCGGCTTATTGATAAATCGATTTGTTCTTTGGCAATTCGTGACTTTGCTCTTAATGTATTCCAATTTATTCAACCTGCTTAAAGAAAGTTCGTCTTAGTTTCAATTCATCTTCAAAGTTCATTAGATGAAAATTAAATTGCACACTTAAATCACCTGCAAATGCAAATGAATATCAAAAGTGAGCAATGTATGTATGTGCTTGACTTTGTCTTTCAGTCTGTTCCATTGCTGCCTCTGGGCTGGAATTCTAATTTAAATTTTATTATGAAGCCTGGTGCGTCTGTCTTTGATGTGTTTGTAGGCATACCAAATGTGAAACTATCGATAATGATGTTAATGCATTTCACATGAGCAAACAAGCGAGAATCGAGTAACGGGTACGGATGCGGATACGGGTTCGGGTAAAGGTACGGGCATGTCAATGGCAACCACTTTGAGGACGAAGCCTCAGCTCCATTGAACTTAATTAAGGATGCTGAGTTGATGCCTCATATTTGTCAATGGCAACCAAGGAGCCGCAAAAGGCAAACAATCATGGGTTACCCACAACACACACGCATCAATCGTTTGTCGTCTGCAAGTGTGTGTGTGTGTGTTTGTGTGTATGTTTGGTGTGGAAAGAGGAGAAGTCAACCCTTTGGCTGCTCCTTGCAGGATTTCATCACTCCGCCTGGTGACGTGAAACTATTTTAATGTGTTGCAATTAAATTAACATAAATTTCAAGACCAGTCGGCAGCCTTAGAAAATCGTAATCCTTTGGCCGTCTGTTTGATTTTGATGGCACACGTTTTCTGTTGTTTTTGGCCCAAAAACAAGCTGGTCTCTTTGGCCTTTTGTTGTGCCGCGCATGCAAATCGCGCCCAAGGCCCAATTTGATTGACGCCACACGACGCGTTAATAACTTTAGCAACGCCCTTGTCCTGCGGCACACTTTGATGACAACGATGATGATGATGATAATGATGTTGCACTATCGACAAAAACTACAGTTATACAACTACAACTATAATTATAGAGTACAGTGTGTGTCTGCGTCTGTCGTTGTTTATTTAAAATGAAGCTCTCCTCTATTTGTTTATTATTTAGCGCAAAACCCATTTTTGGCCCTGTCTCTGTCGCTTATCCTCGTGTCACGCAACCCAATTATTTTGTACAAACATGTAACTGTTAATTGGCAGCTTGTCTCCTGGGTGCGACATCCCCTTCCCTTCTCTCAAACTTTAGCTAGTTTTGGCCCGAATCATGTGCTGAGATTGCTTTTGCAGAAGGGATTAAATGAGGCCAACGATGAGAACATGGATAGGGTTATGGACTAAACTAAGTCTTCGATAATAGTATATTATTGTGATAAGAAATAAAAATATACATATATACATTTGTTATTGTTTAACTAATTTTTTGCATAATAAGAAACTTCCAATTTATCTTTTTTGTACATTTGTTATTATTTAATTAATTTTTTGTATATAAGGAACTTTCAATTATTATATTTTAGCTACTTTTGATTGTATAACTACTATCCAATTAACTTTATTTTTAAGATTTTTCGTTAAAACAAATAATTATAATTTACAGCGAAATTACCTATCTTAACTGTTCAGAACAACCAGTTTTAAATCAAAGGTCTCGTTTCTTACTTTCAGACAGATATAAATAGTTTCTTTAATGCTATTACAGAATCGAGTTATTGATTAAATTTTATTCTAAAATTAATATATAACACATGACATATTTGCATCAGCAAATGAATATGAATAGTTTCTTTAATTTATTTGCAAAATCGACTTTTTGAACAGCTGCAATCGAAACTCATCTGTCATGCATATTCGAAAAGATACAGTATCTATATCTATATCTGTATCTCTATCTACACAACTTGTAAAACGAATAACAATTCTCAAAGTGATTCAAACTGTAATTACGAATGGATACGATAGTTTGGTTCGCTACTCCCAAAGTAATTCGCATGTCAAAGCGTGAAAATAGTGAAATTTACTTTGCGTCTGCCGAGATAAACGTACTTACAGATACTTGTGTCTGTATATGTAAATGTATTTGTGTGTAAGCACATACTTGGCTGCATATGATTTATGATGCAGACAGACGAAAGCGACGCACTACACGCTGTTTGGCCAAAAAAGATTTACGACTCCTTCACTAGCAGCACACACACACACACACACACACACACACACACACAACACAACACACACACATGCATACACTCGCAATGGGATGAGTATGCAAAAAGTACGCACAAGGGGCAAAGTGAAAGCCGTGATAAAGCAGCAAACACTCAGTGCTAAGCTTAGCGTGTCTTACAGACACACACACACACACACACACACACACACACACACACACACACATATATATATACACTCTCACACACACACATATGACATGTGCTTCAAAGTTTGACACGAGTCACGAGCAACTTTAAAGCCAATTACAAGACATCAGCTTGGTCTAATCCTGTGCAATTTTCATGGCGATTTTCTGCACAGTTGAGCATACTCAACGTACTCGACGTACTCGTTTAAGGACATTGCAGGTCCTTATGCAAAGTTATTTCATTCTTAGCTCCATTAATGTTGATAACAAAAAGACAAAAAAAAAGAAAGATAAACGACCATCAATTGTTTGGCCTAATTGCTTGCCCCCTCTCCTTTGGCCCCCTCTACGCTGTCTATTTACTAATGCACTTGCCACATCAAACTTCGCATTTAATTTGCGTCGTTTAGACCATTAAGTTATCGCAAATGAGCAAAACTCGAAGGTTGTGAATCAACTGAAATAGGTTTTAGTCAGCAGCTAACTGATGGCCATATCCTGAT
The DNA here is from genome assembly GCF_004354385.1 of Drosophila innubila. Classification (NCBI taxonomy): domain Eukaryota; kingdom Metazoa; phylum Arthropoda; class Insecta; order Diptera; family Drosophilidae; genus Drosophila; species Drosophila innubila. The sequence continues at coordinate 9,116,966 of NW_022995380.1, forward strand.
GGTCTGCATCTCACTCTCTCTTCCGTCCTGTTGTCACATGCTATAAAAATCATAAAACTATTCAGTTGAAGTTGAAGTCGAAGGGGGAGTGGGAGTGGGAAAGGAAATGCTCCTTTGTCTAGTCTCGCTAATAGAGTTTCCCATCGCGTTGTTGCCGTTTTTGCCAATTTCACTTTTCCGCTGCCAGCGTTGCTTTAAGGAAATCATTTTTATTATATCGAAGCTTTTGTAGTTTCCGTTTGCTTTGTTTAGTAGCTGTTGTTGTAATTGTTGTTGTGTTGTCAGACATTTTGTCTGGGTATCTTGAGTATCCTGATGTATCCTTAAGTGCATTCTGTCCATTTTCCTCGATGTTGACTTTTTGCTTGCCCGAAAGCAACGAGTTGTAACGAGTTTTTCTCTAGAATCCTTGAATCCTTGGACAGACATTGAAAGATATCCGATATCCGCTATTTGAAGAGATTAGTGTCGAGTGCGCTTTGATAGCTTCATTGTCCTCGTATTGATGCCAATTTAATGATACAACAAAAAAAAAGTAAGCTCTTCCTGCAAAAAATAATAATCAAATAAAATATGTATAAGGGAGGGAGGAAAAAAAAAACTGTATTGCCGTGAGCCACAAATTAGCATTCCACCCATAACATTTTGGCCATTTTTATGCACCACTTGAAAATGTCACAACAAGTAAACAAAAAGACCCCCAACTTTCAATGTAATGAGAGAGCGCGCTAATAACTCAGACCATAATAAATAGGAAAATCAAATGAAAACAAGTGAAAACTTCCGTAAACGTTGCCTGCAACAACAAATTAAAAACTCAAGTAACCCAGAGCAAGGGAGAGGGGATGGAGGGGGTATATGTACATCAGCACCCCTCGGACAGTGTTCGCATTTTTAAGTAGACGAGTAATTACACGTTTAATTGCAATGGGCCACGGTTCGCCGAGGCCCAAAAATATGCTACAAAAAAGCAGCAAAAGCAGAAGGAAAAGGAAAAAAAAACTTACTTGAAATGCAGACATGGAAATTAATGAAAACTGCTGAAGAAATTATGCAAATTTTTTTTTCTTCTTTTGCTTAAGTAACGCAAAGGGGTCTGCGGCAATCCGTCGACGTATCCGTATCCGGGTCTATTTCCTGTCTTTGGCCCAGCATCTCATTACGTGTGCTGCCTTTGTAAGTGGCCAAGTGAGGTAAGGAAAAGTAAATGGAAAAGCGAAAAGTGAAAGTTCGATTTGTGCAACAACAAATTCACTTAGCTATGCAGAGTGTCTTTGTCCCCATACCCATCCCCATCCCTATCCAGATTCCCTTTCCCATTCTCCAACTCCATCCATTACCGCCTTGATGTACGCACATTTTTGGTTCCATTTATTAGATTTGTTTCAATTTCCCCTGAAGAAAACTCAATTCAACTGCGGGGTTGCTTCCCTCTCAAATTGTTTTTATTATTTTTTTAACGCACATTTGCCTGAATTTGTAATTAGCCCTCGCAGGGGGTTGGCATCAAACTCAAGGATTGAGCACCAGGTTTGTTGTTTTTGTCCGCCAATTCTTTCTCCTTTTCCTTTTTTCTCCTGTCTTTCCAGTACAGACTGCATTGTAAGCATTAACTTTGAGTTTTCAGCTTTCGCTTTTTTAGCTTAAGAAATAAATTAGCATTAATACTTGTACTCTTTAAGTCAAGATATTTCTATACTAAGTAGAACTTTGATTATTATGCATTTTTTATTTCTTTTTATTTTACTACTTTTTGAGAGAAAGTCTCAAATCAGACACAATGCCAACAAATGCAATTTATTTGGCAATGAAACTTATTATTGTAGAAAAAGAGAAAGAATTTTGATGCAAATATGATTATTAGCTGTATTAAATTAATGAGGGGTGTTTCATAAATGTAATCCAATAGAAAACCAACCATAAATGTATAGGTTTGTATTTTCGGAGCACCCCCGAATATCATTGGAAAAAAACTATTGCATACTTTTTGGATCAGTGAAGAATTAAAACAATTGTTTTTTTTTAAGTCAAACTATAAACAGCGGACACAACAATATAAATATTAATTTTTATTAAAAATAAAGTTATTAAATAGTATTTAAAAATTAAAGTTACAAATTTAGTTTTAAGTGTGAATTTTGAAGGCAAACGTCATTGTAATTGCGAATATGTTTTTATTGTTGTGACTATTATAAATATTATAAATATTAGTAAAACTAGTAGCGCTAGGACGGTAATAAAAAAAATAGTAATAATAATAATAATGCTTTGAAAAATATTAAGACCATCATTTAATATTATTTATTTATTAAAACAAATATTTTCAAAATAATTGTTAAACTATATAATTATTTATTTTTCCATTGTTATGGCTGAATTATTCATGTATTTTACAGCGTATATCGAAGTCGACAAACTACAAATTGAACTGCTTAATTAATAAAATTGTTCTTACGCTGGCTGCACTTGATTTACTTACTTGCCCCATTCCAGAATTTTTCAGCTCTCCTGTCCGATATTGGTAAATATTTTAATTATGAATTTGCCACGTTGTAATGACTTTGTATCTTTGGCTAAGCCCTTGGGTCATCTTTGACTTGGAAGTTGAATATTCCCCAGCTGTTTGTTTCTCACGTCTTGTTTTGACTATCAAAGAACTTTAATGGGGGAAGTCGACTTATCAATGGCCGCACAGCAGACACTTCGAGGATTAAATGATTAATAAAAATTATAATGGTTGCGAGCCGAATTTGTTGCTGCCATTGTTCAGACATTGTTACAATTTGAACAATTGCCGAAAATACGTACTAAAGTATTGAAAAGGTCATAAGTCACGCACCGCCCCATCGTTGTGGCATAAAAATTCAAATTATAACATAAAAATGCAGTTGCCACATGAGTCAGACTCACTTTTTATGGCGCAAGGAGCGCGTGTCCTGGCAGCACATCAAATTGTATAATATTAATTTCTAATTGCATAAATTTGGCACAGTTCGTCTCGTTAGATCTGCAAGGACTACGAGTATATGTCCTTTTCTTGGATATCATAAAAATTAAAGCGCTCCAAGGTGTTTGCTCCCGGCGTGAACTGGGGCGGAGTTGCCTCACCTTAGTTGGTCTCGTGTCAGTCTTGTTTTTATTTGCCAGTCGCAATGCCACACAAATAAAAACAACCATCAAATGTCGAGTTAAAATGTTTTATTATTTGACGTTGAGTCTCAGCTCCGAGACAGATCAAGAGACAATTGCCGAATGGTTTATTATTTTCTTTGGCTCTCCGTTTAGATGTTTGATGGCTTTGCAGTATAAACATTGGCTTTTGGTATCCTGCGGGTATCCTTAACGGCGCAATATCTCTAAAAATGTTATTAAAATCGCATCGCATGCGTGCCGATAAGCTGCCTCGTCGGATTTATGCTTCTCTCATTTCCCAATTCGCAATTATTTTGATTTGCTGCGGTTCACTGGTGACGATCCAGATCCCAAAAATATATACAGTGTTGTCTGCAGTACAGTACAGTCTCTAAAGAAGGAATACTGTGGCATTAAGTATAAACTTTCTTTGGGAATTGTTTGATTCATGAAATATATAGTACTTAAATGTATTTCTAATATAATATTAAAATTAAATTGAATAATTTACTGTCCTATTTACAATTCTTATTATTCAAAGAAATTTTAAAATAAATAGTATAATTTAGTCAGCACAGTAAATTTCGTTTGTTGCTATTCTAATTCGTATCAATGAAAAATTAAAATACCTTATTTATATTTATTTTTTTTATATTATGTTACTTGTAAAGTTATAGATTTATGATTGACAGGGTGTTTCCCTATTCGACTTATATATAGTAAAATGAATAACTCAAACATTTTCCTGATGATTCCTCATACCTATTTCGTTTGAATAAATACTCATATTGTATATTTTTTATAACCAATGAAAGATATGGCTCATTGTTGCTATATGCTGATACATTGTATAACATATGTATTGATTTATTCGCATTTGTTCATGCTCGCGATAAAAATTAGTAAGTAGTTCTGTCAGTTAGTGCTTAATGCACTATTATGTCATAGATTCTTACTGAGAATGTGTATAAAGTGCCATTGTTTGATTTACGAGCGTCGGTTTCAAAACCACATGAAACGCTTGCAGCTGATACGTGCCCATATAAACCGACTGGACAATTGGGGACTGAAAGCAGCTCAGAGACAACGACAACGTCACTCGCAATTGGCCTGATTAATCCACTTCAAACAAATACCGAGTCCATGCCAAGTTCTCAAACCAACAACGGCGTCGGGAATACAATTTAACCCGCAGCTCGCGAATGTGACAGGTTCGATGTCTACGTTGGAGGCTTCGATATCGCTACGTGAGCACGGTCTGATTGCATTTACGTGTTGCGTCCGTCTGTCCGTCCGTCCGTCTGTCCGTCTGTCTGTCCGTCCGTCCGTCTGTCCGTCCGTCCGTTTCGATACGATAGACGTCTTGTTATTTCCAGAGAGGGTAAGGGAGAGGAATTTCGACTGCAGTAGTTGCTCCGAGTGTAGAGCTCGGGAGGAAGGTGTCGCTGCTAATCAGCTGCAGTTCTAATTATCAAATGCGCACGGTACACGGATTCTGCGGGTGGATGAGAGGTGGCTGGGCTTATTGCCTGTGCACATACTGCAAATTTCAGCATGCCACGCCCACATCTATCTGCTATCTGTGACGTGCTGCGTGGCATCTATTGGCGTCCCAAATGCAGACAGCGGCACGTCGGGAATTCTCGGTTTTTGGCGAAAACTTTAAGTAAATCTGCTTATCTTGTTTGAAAAGTTTTGCTACGTGCCGCCGCCATGGCGCGGCCTTTGTTGTGGGCCAGTTGCAGAGCCCCCCTCCTCCTCCGGCTGCTATTGGTGCCCCTGCAGCTCCTACTCTTTGACATTGAGTTCAATGTACAGCTATCATAACGCTGACAAAGTTTCGACAGCAGTGGCATTAACTTGGCTACTTTGTTTCATATCGCACGGCGCATTTTCAATCAACCTCATGACGTCTCGGTACTCGTATAGACGGACTGACAACCAGAGGTACAGAGAGGTCGGTACTGTTGCCAAGTGTTGCATATTCAATGAACGCGCCCCAAACCAATCAAATTCAAATCCATGGTAAAACCGCTGCCTATTTCATCGACTGGAAATTAATTGAAATTCTTGCTTCCGGCACTTCAACTTAGTCCGAAAATCGACTGCAAATGCGCCGTCATCATGCCTTCATCCCTAACCCCCCATCCCCATCCCCTTCCCCACTGCCCATACATGTCTGCATTTTGAATCAGCTAACGGGTTGAGTTAATGATGTATTTGTATTGCAATAATATGAGGAATTTGGGATGGAGACGCATGCTTAACACGTTTATAAGTACTTCAAATCGTTTAATTAAACAAAGTGACCATTTTGTAGTCTATAATCTTCAATTGTAGATGTATTTAATTGTCATTTCATTCAAATGGATTAATTATCTTTAGTTCTTCAAACTCTAATGTATATTTAAGTAGCTAACATAAATCTTAATTTGGTACTTCAGGTGAATTACAAATATTGAACTAAGAAATATGAATAAAAAATGAAAAGAAAGAGCAAAAAAAAAAATGAGATTTATCTAGTTTAGGGGAATTTCAAATATTTAATTAAAAAATATAAATAAATAAATAAGGAAAACAAAGAAACAAAATAGGATTTATCTAGTTCATTGAGATTAGAAAAAATAGTAGATACTATTTCTATGATACCGGAAAAATAATCGTTGTAAATAGTAATACAATATACATTATTATTTCATTGTGCAAATTCTTTTCAATAGTACATTTTTTATATATTTGAGAGATATATCCTTATGTAAGTAATATATTAACAATTAATTTGAAATATAGTCTTTTTGAACCTAATGTAACTTAAAGTTGAGTCTTATTTTTTCCTTACAACTTATATTTCCAAATTTTTATATCCAAAATTTTAGTTCATTCATTTTTACTATATATTCCTTGTGTGTGCTCCATCTTTTCTTAGTGTATTTTATTATGTACTTTTTCAAAATTCTTATAGAGAACTCTTTGGCTATTAATCTGTTTCCTCTATCACTGTTATCGCCATATGCCTTTTAGAATCATTTGGTATTTAGTTTTGACCTTTATTTAAAGGTAGGTCGGTCAAAACTGCTTTAACCTCTAACACTTCTGCTTCCAAATTTAGTGTTATCTGTTGGAGCTGCTGCTGCTTTTGGCCAAAGTGCATGGCCCAATTTACGACCAAATGATCATTTTTTTGGACATGTCATCGCGTGGCGTGTGAATTGCTGTTGCCAAGCGACGGCTGTGGCAATAACTCGTCTCGTCCCGCCTCGTCTCGTCTCGGCGTCTGGTTGCGGGTCGAGTCTGCATCTGCTTCTGCATCTGCCAGATGCTGCGTCCTGGTAACTTTGTGGCGCATGGTAATCGTTATCCTCGGTTGCGTCTCGTTGTCCTGCGAACAATATTAAAAAAAAAGTGCTATTATCTTTGAAATTGTCTGCCAGGCGGCAAGAAATATGGATTAAAATGTTGCCAGTGTCTGGGGGGATAAACCGGCATTCTGGCCGCACTGCGACTACGTTGGCTTGATTTTTTAAGTGCCTCCTTCATGGAGCATGGAGAGCACATTATAAACGTTAAGGCGTTTTCGCAACCGTTTATATATATATATTTTTTCTCATTGCTCTTTATTCCAGCTCATGCATACAAAATTAGTGCGGTTGGAGGTAGGAGAAGTAGGTGGAGCATTGCACTTGCAACGTTTCAGGCTTACAGCGAGTTAATCGCGCTGTCATTCAGCCACTTTATTGTGCCCATCCAGATCCGGCAACCTTATGCCTGCTGCCAGCAATCCTCCGCAATTCTGAAGCATACTTTTTATTTTTCGGCAATTGTCGCAGCGAAACGGCGACTTGACGGAGCGACTGTAATCCGCTTATTCCACGAAAGCAACGGAGGAAGCCAGTGAAGCATTCAAGCCCATAGATTGAGCTGCAGTTAAGTATATATATGTGTACCTACATAACATACATACATTTTTATACATGTGTACTAATACTAATGCCACATTGGTCACAGCTTCCGGTCATTGTGAATTTGCTGTTGATTTTTAATCAACCGACTGCCCGGCACGTTCCCGTATTTGGTAGGTGTGGTTAGATCATAAAAACAGATTTTAATGTTGACCAAAAGACGCCAACGAGTGGTAAGAGTGCTCGAAGAGTGGGGATATTTTTCCTTTGTCTTTTACAACTTGTGGCAGTCGTTAATTTTTATGTTTATAGCGCAAATTTTCGCCTTGCTGCACACACATTGCACGTTCCTGAGTCTCATCCAACTAGTTGCTGTATATCTCGACTGGCTCCTGGCAAATTTGAAACCGCAAAACAGCCATCGAAAATTGAGAGACGTTATTGGACGAAGGGAGCGGGTATATCAGCCTCGTGACGGTCGCTTGTCGGTAGTTAAAACAATAACAATTAGCTGCAAGTCGACAGAGTCGTTGGCGACACGCAAAAATTAATTAGCAGGCACCAAAAATTGAGTTTGAGTTTGCAATAAATTGTAGCCGTAAATTGCAGCTAATCATAAAATTGGACACTGTTTGCACAAATTAAAGCAACGCTACAAAAATAATACTAAATTATGTATTCGATTTTAAATTTCGTTTACATTTTATTTTTTATTTAACTTTCGAATAATAATTATTTTTTGAATGTTGTTTTGCTTCTTATTAAAATGATTCTGCTTCTAAAATTTAATTCAATTTTCAATTATTTCATATTTACCCCTTCAATTATTTTCAAAACTTCAGCAATGTCTTTTAAACTATTAATTGATGCTGGATCTAAAGTGCCATAATTAATATTTTTGAAAATAGCTGCATATTATTATTAGTAATACTTTCAATGCTAGTGACATTTGATTATCATTAGAATTATTTACTCAATGTCAATGTCAACCAATGCATTAAAAAGTAGTTAATTATTTACAATACAGTCAACTTCCATTGAAAAGTGTATTAGGTTTTTTTAATTTACGTCCGACCTAAAAAATAATTATTAATTAACTAACTAAATTATTCATCGAATATAAAAACTTCGTTTTTTTTTTTACTAAGCTACATTTTTATCTTTAGTTTGAGTCTCAACAAAAACAAAAAAAAATCTGGAAAATTGAACGTGGTAAACAAGCGGAAAACTGCAGATTGAAACTTTCTCTGTTGCAACTAAAGTTTTGCGAAATCGAAGGACACAGGATGTCGGAAAACTGCTAAAAATAATTGCAAAACTAAATGCCAAACTTAAACAAAAACGCAGACACTAATGAAATTTCGATCAACTTTTGCAGGCAGCCAAGCGACAAATAGAAAGAGACTGGCAGATAATGAGAGAGAGAAAGAGAGAAGACCATGAGCAGTGCAGTTATCAAAAACAAATGATGATTTATTGAATTTTAATTTAGTGCTCCAGCAAATTTGCCATAAATATTTGAGTGCGCCCAGCAAAAGTTACGCTCATTGCAAGTTATGAACGGATATTTTGTGAGAGTGTGCCATCCCTTAGTGCTTACGCTTTGTCCTCATCCTTGGTCACATCCACATCCATTTCCGCATCCTCAGTACAGTTGCCGTTCAGCTTTTTAGCTCGACGCGTGCGTTGCTTACGCATGACCAGCAGATGACGATGGCAAGTCCTGCTCCTGTTACTGTTCCTGCTCCTGGCGTGGGTCGACCCTATGCAATTTGCCAATGTGCGTATGCAAATTTTCCAGCACGGCCTGGCCACATGTCATTTTTTTTTTGACCGTTTCCGCATGAAATCTCTAAGCAACAGCAACAAAACAACTACAACCCCATGTGCGAAGCTTGCACAGGGTTGCTTTTAATACCCTTTAAAATAGGCAAAGGGTATGCTAACTGTTGCTAAAATTATTTTAAATATATTTTTGATCGCTTTGTTTACTTGGGTCAAACGTTTTTAATTGTACAGGGTATCTCATTGTCTGGTAAACTTTGCCTTGCATAATTCTGACTTGTTTTGTTAATTTCTTTGTTTTTTTGCAATGGGGTGCGCTTAAATTTCGCAACTTGTTTTACCCACTGACCTTGAAAAGTGGATTTATTCAAATTGACTGCCAGCAGCTGTACCTATATGGGGTGGAATTGAATCTCCCTGTGGATTCAGGTTGCAAAATCCCAACAACCGCTACAAATTCTTGCCAAACATTTCATTAATGCAAAAAAAAAAGGCAACAACAAAATAACAAAAGGCAAAACGCATTTGTGCTCTCAGTTTCTTATCAATGGGTCGCTTATCGCGCGCACTTTGGGAATCCATTAGGTTGCTTTTAATGATTATACGAATACTCGTACTTGATTCGATTGCTCTGCTAATCGTTCAATCCCAACGGATTGCTGTTCCTCTTTGGCCAAAACTGTTTTGCCAACCGAGGTATCGATTTCAAAGCACTCGATATTGACTATGCAAATCGGTTTATTACGCGCAAATTGTTGAGATTCGCAATATGGAAATTAATGATATCCAAGATGATTTTACTCAGACCCTAAAAACCGTTGCATATGTTTAGTTAGCTAAAGACGAGTCGATTACTTTTGACAACATAAATTGTACTATCAAAAAATTGTTGTCATATCTACAACTGATGAGTAATTTTGGAAATAATACCTCATTTTACACCAATTGTATTTTAAAGTCTCGCTTAGTAGCCAGTCCCAAAACAAAAGCTTTACAATTTCATTAAAATTTTTAACTGCACCGATTTCCAAGCGGAATGTCATTTTGATTATGTTTTGGCCTCTAAATTCATTCTGTATTCAAACATTTTTACATTCTTTCAATACCTTTTTTTGCCATAAGTATAGCGATTTATTTCGATGTCATATCTATTATAAAACATCTTAACATTTTAAAAAGTTTTCAAATTGATTTGTTAGACCGTTACGTGCCAGTACTGATACCGAAACCGAAAAAAAGACTGAAATATAACCTTTTACCGAAATAGTTATTTCGGGTCGTACCGGAACCGAAATCGTAACCTATATTTGTTTCGATTTTATTCCCTGATTTGCAGTAATTTCTCATTAATTCAGAAAATTTCATAACAACCGTACTATAATTCAATGATACTGTAATAGAATCTACAACTGAAATACAATGATAAAAATCTTATATTCGACTTTTCACTTTTACTATCCAGTTCCTAGGGCAAAATCTTTACAAATTCATTATAAGTTTCATTTAGTTTTATAGTCAGCATTACTTCGAAAAAAAACTGTGTTCAGATTTACAACTGAAATGCAATGAAAAAAAAAGGAAATCTGACTTAAAATGTAATTAATTTATTTAGTATAAGTATGTTTATTATATTTCTTTAGGAAGTGCTAGGAAAGCTACTATACAAAGACGCATCAAGATTTTTCCACACAAACTCATGAGACTATTCATTAAAATTTTCATTGAAAAGGCAGAAAGAATTATTTATTGCAGTCTAGAAGCGGGGAAAGCAGAGGCACAGCTGCTTTACAGTGACTGCAAATGGCATTGCAATAAAACGAAATTAAATTGCTATTTTGCATATGCCACACACATACAAGTACATATACACACACGCCCGCACACCATAAATTGATACGAGCTCTTTGTCTGCATGCCATAATAATAATGAAAGAAACAACAACAAGCACAGCAACAACAACAGCAAAAACAATAGAGAATCCTTTGACAACAGCTTGCGGCGCTCGAAAATCGAAATAGTTTCGTAGTTGGGCGACCCAAAAAATGTACTATTAGTAATTGCTTGGCGCGTTTATTAAAATGCATAAATTAATGGAGAATTTTTTGGGCAAAAAGCAGGAGCAGCACCTTTATGGATGTGGACCATGTGCGGCAGTTAAAAAGGGTTTAGGACACGCAATTTGTGCGCTGGCTTATGGCCAAACAATTAGACATAGAATGGAGTATGGCATGGTTATGTCAATGTCTATCCCTTATGTGTATCCGTATCCCTTGAAGGACCCCATTAAAGACAACCCCCTCAAACGAACGATAAATGCACTGGAAATGACCGCAATTATGAACCCTAAGCTTATGTTATTATGACCATACAAAGTTGTTTCTTTCTTGCCTCAAATCAGCGCAGTTAATATTAAGTGGATTAATATTTAATGACCAGTGCACGCACCCACAGACTACCGAGTACAGACTCCGAGTTCAGGTCCAAGTCCGAATCTCAGTCCCATATGCCGTATCATAATCGCACTCTTAACTGTTATGATGTTATTGCCATTTTGATTACAGCTTCCATTTTCGTTTTGGATTTTGGTTTGGTTACATTGTAGTTGGCCTGTCATATTCTAATTACAGCATAACACGCGGTTATTACCAGGATTTTGATGACCTTTGAACCGGCACAAATAATTTTCTGTGCCAAATTGACGTGCATTTTACGTGAAAGTGGCCCGTATACGACTATAAAATCTCGTTTGAATGGCCGTCACTAATTGATAAATGGATTTTCTGCGTGGCTGACTTCAATATTGTGAGACAAAGAGCGAGATATATACATATATATATATATATATATATAGAGGGAGAGGGTGAATCAACTAATGTCACTTTATTCCAGGAATAATATTTACAAAATAAATTGCAATTGCATTTAAACGGAAGATAAGAAAACTGCGCTCCTACGTAGTTTACATGCATATTAAACACGTCAGCCCCAGACCCCATTTATAGAGAGAGAGACAGCTGGCAAAAGGCGTGCGATAAGCCTGCATTATGCGTTTTACGTAATGCTGATTCTTAGCTTTAGTCAGACGACAAAATGGTTGTACCCTAACAAAACATGGACTCTCCACTTAACCGGAACTGTCTGACAAAGCCGTGTGCAACTAGCGATAAATCCGTACGTCAAGTGAATGAAGCGTGCTCCAACTGATGACGTGTTCCTTTGAAAACTCGTAGTCTGCAGAAAAATGACATTAATTTTAATTATCAACTCGTCAAGTGCTCCTTGATAAGATATGAACTTGCCCGAGAACTTGAAGATCTGCCTAGATTTACCTTAGATCACAATATTATCAATAAATTTAATCAACTTTTCTTATCAAAAATTGCACTTGTACACTCTTCATCAAAATAGAAAGCTTACAAAGTTGAGCTGTAAATTATGATGATAATATATTTAGTAAGAGTACTTATCTAGTTTAAATAATATGAAAAATGTGCCTGGAAACCAAAAAAAGAAAATATATTTTGAATAAGTATTACGGCGTGTCAATTTATTTATTCGAAGAGCGTCCCAAAAATCTTAATCCATAAGGAATTTGAGCATGGGTCCTAGTCCCAAATCGCATTTGGATTGGTCCTTGACATGCTGACTAAACTTATCAAATCAGTGGACCGATACCATAAAGCTGCCATAGGCACCTTATTATGCTTCTCAACGGGGACTAGGAATTGATTGAATTGACCCAAAGATTCTTGTGAAATATTCTTAGAATTCCTCGTAGATTCCGAGTTTTGTGGACGCTTTTCAGCCAATCAAATTAAACCGACCTATTAAATATAGTTTGGCACAAACGAGTATTTACTTTATTTTTAGATTCGCACTAAACTAAAATTTTGTATAGTTTAATTTTCAAATTTGAAAGTATTGAGAATTCGATTCTATTTTTAGCTGATAGATTTAATTTCTTCATTGAAAATACAAAATTTTTAGTGTCTCTATAATAAATAAAGGGCCGTTTTTGGAAGATATTTTAACGTAAAATTCATAAAAATAAATTAAAAATTTGAAAACAAATTATTGCTGACGAATTTTGTCAGACTAAACAATGTTCGATAATATTTAACTGGATTGTAAAATTACGGGCCTTAAACATATCTGAAGAATTAATTTTTCTCTCGTACATTGAACTGTGCAAGCTGGTTTGATTAACAACAACAGTAATCAGTTCCTCTAAAACACACTAAGACCACCAGTCCAACAGCTTTATAAATATAATAAAATAAATATAGCATACACTTGCTGATTGTAATGTTTATTAATTTGATGTAAATAGCTAAAATTTCGCACATGCTTCCTTCCTGATTTTTTATCAGAAGCGAACGTTATTATTTACTCCTAAAATTTCAGCACTTTACTTAAATGTACTTAATTTATAAAACGTTGTATAATTAATACAATGTTTAACGCTGACCTGCAAATTGTAATCAGAGTTGAATACAAAGCAAAAAGCCCCACCAGATCGTGTTTCTTATCAGCACAGGGAAATAAACAGAAAACAAAAGTCTCACAGACTTTGTGACCTTATCTGTAAGTTGAACATCAAACAGGAAAAAAAAACTGCGTATATTGTTGTATTCATTTATTTAACTCGGTAACATAATTTAAAGATACATTTGTTCAAGTGATTGCAGCTTAAACGTTATCACAAACATGTGTATGCGAATGTGTGTTGTGTTATGTGTGTGTGAGCGCGTGTGTTTTTATGTGTATGTGTGTTTGAATATAAATCAAAGTTAAATAATAAGCGATTGGAAATCAAATGTTTTTGCTTTTTGTTGTTTGCTGCTGCTGCGCTTCGATTTATTTACTAAAATTCAGATGACAATTTAATTAAATAGTACGCAGCGCGAGGGGTGATTTTGGAATTTCGGTAATACTAGAATATTACTCGTAATTGGAACAAAACGAGAAGAAAATTTGAATAGAGGCTATTACGAATTGTTGTAGAGAGAGAGAGAACAATCTATTTATTGCTTCTGCAGATACTCGTCGAACAAATACACGGAGAGGGATGGCTCCTTGACGCTGACCAGCTTGGAAAGGTCGTTGGCATAGCCAGACAGAGTACGCACAGATTTGGCCTGCTGGGCCAAGAAGTTCTCCTGGATGTAGTGTGCCATTTCGGGATCGTGCTCACGGTTCTCGGTGGAGCTGTGGGTGGCGCTGGTGTGCACGTGAATGGCTCCGGCGGTCAATTCCTTCTCGACATCAAGGGCACGAGCCAGAGATTCCAGCTCGTTGAGGTGCACCTCTGGGACCTCGGCGGCACCATGTGTATGTGGCTTGCTGAAGTCAACGGCGCCACCGCGGCGAGTCACCTGGCGGATGAGTGCAATGGTATCATCGAAGGCGCGATCGGAGAGACCCTGGTAGAGTTTTTGGAAGCCGGGGCGGTTCATCTGGTACGAGTTGAAGTGGGTGGCCAAGAGAAGGTATTCGTATGACTTCTTCAGCTGCAGCTGGATGTAATCCTGCATCTTGTGCTCCAAATGGCCAATGGCGCCATAGCGGGCATTACAATTGCTGATTCCGCCTGTGAAAGAGTTACAATAAGCAAGGGTGCGGTAGACGTTTGGGCGGGGTATTGATTGTCATAAGGAAGTATATTTTGCTTACTTTCATCTGAGAAAAAGGCCGTGATAGCTTGTTTATTTTTAAAATAAAAATATTCAAAAGTAAGACACAGTTACAGTTAAAATAAAACCGAAACGAGTCATACTGCACACATTCATGCGCTCTTACACTCACTCTCTTCCATTCACTCTCTTCCACTCACACGCTCTTCACATTTTAAATAGAGGGAGTACTCACCGTTGGTACTGCAAGCAGAGCGAACGTCAACTTGACAGAATTGCTCTTGGGCCTGCGCAAGAGCGCATAGGCCAGCAACCAAAGCGAATGTAATGAAATATTTCATTTTGTTGTGTTTACTTCTAGAATTAGAATAAACGCAATTTCACAATTAGACTTTTGATTTTCAAAAACTGACATTAAGCAGCATGTAAAGCGACTAAAACAAAGACGTTGTATTCAGAACTCAATGCGTCTTTTGCGTCGTAGAGTTTTCCTGAATATTCTCTCACTCTCTTAAACTCGAGCACACCATCAGGTTGCTTACGAGTTATTTTGAATAGTCAATTATATTATGTCTTAGCACCAGGTATATATTTACAGTTATAGTCACAGTAATTATTTAACAATTGAACGGAATCACTTACTTTAAATTGTCCCGAATAATTTCAATTTTAGCTCTGCTTTTATGTTTCTTATGTGCTGCTTGTTGGAACTCAAATCGTGAACTGCTGTTTATACCGTTGCGTTTGTCTCGTTTCTATGCCGTCGCCAATGCCTCGCTCTGTGCGCCAGTGTTAGTGAGTGCGCGAGTGTGCGTGCGATTGTGAGTGTATGGGTATTTTGTTTTGCACTCGCCGCCTCTCTGTTGTGGATTTTGTTGTCAGTCAAACATGGCTCCAGCAATATGGCTGCTCCTCTTGTTGTTGTTGCTGATGCGGTTGTTTTTTTTTTTCTTTGTGACTCAGAGACTCCTCATTTCATTTTTGCGCTCAGTGCTCCCATACATTGTATGGCAGACAGGGTTACCAGCTCGCTCAAAGTCCACACTCAATGTTTTTCAATATTTAACATTTCAATTTCATCATGAGATTTTAAAATGATCCCATCTAGTATGTATATAAGAAATTATAAATATTTATGTATAAATATTTATTGATATGTTGCATTTTAAAAGAATTAGTTATTAAATTTTTATTGTTGCCTAAAAGTTGTCATTTTCTCTTATCATGTTATCAAATTGAAGAGTCATGTCTTATCACAGCACCTGTCGCTAGTTACCACGTCTGCACTGATAATCAATCAGAATCTTGATTGATCCCATAATGTCTCTTTTTTTTATTTTTTTAACGCCGCTGAAGTGAGGTATTAAAACATCAAATATAAATCCATGTCCAAAAAGAGTACTTGGCAACCCATGACCTGTTGGAGCTATTTTGAAAACAAGTTATCTTTGCTTTGATGGGGTCGACCTTTTCATACCCTGCACAAAGTGCGATGCACGTTAATAAGCAAATACACAAATTAATTTTATTTTAGATCCGAAAGTGATATTTAGTTGATGCACAAACTGCAAAATGAAAATTCCTATAAGTATTTATTACTGTTTGTATTGATTAAATAAAATCTCTCATTTTAATATACCCCTCTCACTGGGTGCATGTATCACAAAGAACAGCTGATTTGAGAGCGACCATGGTCATACGGCGGCCATGTTGGCTGTGGCCATTAGTCAATAATGTTTTATACCGAGATAGTTCTGCAGTGAGGACGTGTGAAAGTTAGTATAGTAAATTAAGTATGTCTATCAAATGGCATATTAAATTATCAGTGCGTCAACTAGAATCACAAAGCAAGCGTCGACGACATATTGAATTGATAAGAGCGCACTCATACACATCTGCACATTTACACGCATACACGAACGTATACGTGTACATGCTGCGCTCTTTGTGAGCGAGAGCTGCCAGCGACGAAGCGTTTAAAAGTGTTTTACTCGACACTGGCACCGACAGTTTGCATTCACATAGCGAAGGCGCGTAAAGCAGAAGAATAAAGAAACATTCAACGCACATACAAACGTGAAAAGATATTCCCTGTCATAGCATAGGAATCTGAATTATAAGGTACCGGAAGAATCGAATCGGGGCATAATTGAAAAGCCCAATTGAAAGAAAGAGCAAGCTCCGCCTTCTATGCCAGTGTGTGTAAAGGCAGCTTTGACCGACCGACCAACCGACCGACAACTGGTGACTCGAAACTTCTATTTAACATTGGCAATCTAACCAAAACGGTTCATTTTCATTTGTGCACTTAGGCAACAAACAACAAACATTCAGCAAACAGCATTAAATTCATTGAATTATTAATTAAAAGTGATAAATCTGTTCTGTGATTTTGTGTAAAGACATCAACAACAACAACCCGAAGAACAAAAATGATGAAATTATCTGCGAGTATTTGTTTGCTGGTCGTTCTGGCTGTGGCTAACCAGGCTCAGGCTGACAGTCTTAAATGTAAGTATTTATCAATTATCAATTTCCATTCAGTTATTACAATTTGTTTAAACAAAACAAAAATACTCTGAAAAAACCAATAAATTTCGACGCAATTTACGTCGATTGCGACTGAGTCGAGGAAGGTTGAACAAAGAGAAAGAGCGAAAATTAAGTGAGCATAGGCAAAGAGCGCGTGAGCATGAACCCAGAGCGCGCTAGCTCTGCCGTTGGCTGCTCTTTGTGCTTATCTGTTCTCTTCATAACATGCTATGGGAATTTCCTAAATCTTTATCAATATTAAATCAATTTTGTTAGCCACCTTGATTTTGTTGTATAACAAAAAGCCTTACGTAAAAAGTGGTAGTAACGGAAGCTCAAAACTCTCAGTTTCAAGTCGTTGCTTTGTGATATGCTTTTTTGCACACGACCCTCTATCAATATTCATAAATTCAAAGCATAAGAGCGGTTGAGTCTGTGTGAGCAGGCTGATTGAGTGGATTGAGGGAAAGCGAGAGTTTGGATTTTGCACACGGCACGAAATCAAAACAAATGCCGTTACTATGGCGACACTTGCGCACGTTACCACAAAGAGAACACAAAGAGAGAGAGAGCAAGTGTATGTCTGCACTTTGGCTTTGTACATGCTTTGTTCTAGTTGTTCTAGAATCTCGAATTAGCATTGCGAATGCATCGACCAACGATGCTTATGCAATGCCAATCCTAACCCCCTCTCCTCTCCTCTCTTGCATGCCTTGTTCCTCCCACAGCTAGCCAGTCCAGCGTTTTGCAGGAGCTGAAAAATCAAAAGAGCAATGAAATCAAGTCGACTAATCGAATGCAAGATTCCACATCTTTTTTCACGTGTATGTTTCGTGTAATAGAATTCCCCTTTGTAATTACTCATTCGAGTATATCGTTGTCGTTGTGGCTATCTATAATCTTTGATCTCTTGGGTTACAGGCAACATCAAGTCGAATGCGGTCTTCAAGGGATGGCCCGACATGAAGCGACCCTGCATTGAGAGCATGCGCAAGCAGATTCAGAAGGAGATCTTTGCCTCCACCCAATACCTGGCCATGGCTGCACACTTCGCCACCGACACCGTGAATCGTCCCGGATTCACCGAGCACTTCATCAAGGCCGCCAAGGAGGAGCGTGAGCACGGAGCTAAACTGGTGGAATACCTGTCCATGCGTGGTCAGTTGACCGATACCGTGAACAACCTAATCAGTGTGCCGGTTAGTACTCAACAACACAATGAATGCCTTTTAATTTTTAATTATTATTATAATTTAATTGTATAATACTTAATAGACTGTTGATGTGCGCAAATGGTCTGGTCTGTCCGCTCTGGAGGCTGCATTCAAGCTGGAAACCGAGGTGACCAACTCCATTCGCGCCCTTATCAAGACCTGCGAGGGCACTGCCAAGAACGGCGAAGATAACGACTACCATCTGGTCGACTATCTGACTGGCGTTTATCTGGAGGAGCAGTTGACTGGTCAACGCGAATTGGCCGGCCAGATCACCACATTGGAAAAGATGATGTCCGCCCACGGCGAATTGGGCGAATTCCTGTTCGACAAGAACATGTAAGGCGTCTAGCCCCCACGGGAATCCCCAACTCATTCTCTAGCAAACTATTCATAGTTTTAACTGTGCTCTTTGAAAACTATTATTTAAAATTTACTGTTATCAGCCGCAGAAAAAAACAACAACAAAAACAATTCACATGCATCAAGTATTTTGTCATTTAATCATTTTGCCAAACGTAGTCCATAATTAAATCATTCTGAAAATGAGAAATTTTTGCTTTATTTGTGTTTTCAAAGATTGGCCAATAAATATTTCATTCGGATTGCATTCAATTTCATTCCAATGCACAGTTAATTCAACGACTTTTTCTTATCGACAACTTTTGATTGAACTTAACTTGGTCAGAATCCAAAACAGCGGCAAATGTTTATCAATACGTGTAAATGACAGACTAAGTTGTGATTTATTTACAATATGTTATTATTTTTTCGTCATCGCCTCGACTACACGAGCTCAAGTTCATGCTAAAAGTCTCCCGCGATTTTCTGTAGTTATCAGGCAAAACCTCATCTGAAATTATATAAAACATTTACATTTAGACATACGCAAGTACAATACATATGTATATTTTTCTGTCAATTAGCAAATAGTCTTATTAAATATGGTTAAATAAATAATGTGAACAAATAAATAATTGAACTCAATTTGTTTTATTTTGATTTAAAAATATAAAAAGTGACTTTTTATACGTCATATAAAAATTGGGAAATTGCGTTTCATTCCTAAGGAAATTTAGAACTATATCAGGCCTGTTCTGGTTTTCACTTCCAATTTTAGCGGATTTCAAAAAATTTAATTTTTCAGTTGCATTTGGGCTAAACATTATGCCGAAATATTTTATGTTTCTATAAATAGAGATATTTTCACAATGAGCAATGGACAATGGACTTTCAGGACAATGGATCTACAAATATATTAAATTG
This sequence comes from Drosophila innubila, assembly GCF_004354385.1. Lineage (NCBI taxonomy): Eukaryota > Metazoa > Arthropoda > Insecta > Diptera > Drosophilidae > Drosophila > Drosophila innubila. The sequence goes on from NW_022995380.1 coordinate 9,136,428, forward strand.
GTCTATTTAAATTCCTAATATAGTAAGTTCTCATATATAATACATATACAGTTTTTTCTTTCTCCTTTAATAAACTTTCCTTAGCAATGAAAGGGTAGTTCTTGATACTCAATGACAAAGATAATAGTTGATCTTTTTGGGACTTTTAAAATGTTAATGGATTTGCTGATGATCTGTCGTTACTTCGATTTGAGTATTTTATGGTCACGTATTTATTGCAAATGCGCTGTAATCCTAATCTTGGAAATCACATTGTCTATTCCTTTTGATAAGAGTGCCTCGGCTGGATTGACCCTTTTAAGTAAAAGGAGCATTGGGCTAATCTGATTTGGGAAACATAAAGAGCAAACCATAAAATGTGAGGCGTATGTGACAGGGATGGGTTAAGGACTGTCGGACATGGGACTGGGATATAAAGAATAATTCATAAGTCACTTGTAAAAATGTCGTGCCCAGCCCCAGGGCACCCCTCACCCTTCCACAAGAGAGGCTAATGTGGGTGCTTCACCCTTTCGATGTCGATGTCGAAGTCGTTGTCGATTGATTGACAGGACATGCCATGCATTGAATTATGATAAATTGTGGCAACTGTCAAATGGCTGTGATGATGTTTCTTTTTTTTTTTATTATTTGTGTTTGGCTTTAGTCTTTTCTTTACTTGTGCTTCCGCTTCGTTTCGTGGCGATTCGGGAATTCGGAAGACCAAGAGATTGGACGTGCAGGCGAGCGTGACCAATGAGCACGTCAATGGGTTGTCAATGCTCGATGCGCATTTTAAAAATTTCATAAGCTAATATTTGAACAGATGTACCGTTAGATGGGCAAACCATGCTAATGGGCGTGCTAAAGGGCGGGAACAGTTTTAAAATTGCATCAATTTTAACGATTCCCGCACAATAGGCCGCAAATTTTTGGCAAGCCGCTTAAATATTTAAGCGAAATTTGGGCCCCACACTGATTGACCTGGCCGATTTAGAAGGTGCAGGGGAACTGAGAGAAGGAGTGGGAGAAGTTGTCCTTCTAGTCTGGTCCGGCATACAAATGGACAAATGGTGCACTTGGCTGGCCAACTATTAATCTTGCACAACCACGACAAATTTCCATGATAGCAAGTTTGGAATTGGACACGCTCGGTTTTTCTCATCATTTTTATTGCATTTTTTGATGCCGAAATATTGTTGCCTATACCCTGCACTCATAGTAATGTAAAGCGGGGCATATTATAGTTTGTAAAAGGTCGGAACATCTCAGTGGTCAACAGAGAAGGATTTCTGCATGTATATTAGGGTGCATCGATTTTTTCGAAAAAAATGTTACCCCATTTACGTAATCTACGGTTAATTCTAAGATGTTTTCTACCAAGAACCTAAGTTCTAAAATCAATTTCTAGTCCCCGCTTTTTGAGTTGAAAACGTTTGCGTTTTTAGTCCTTGCAAGGATGAAAATTATGTTTTAAGGACAATTTGAAAGTCCTTGTCCTAACACGAGTTTTGATACCAAACTTGTCAGATCGGACTAAAAATTCTAAAGATGTGGTAATAATTCATGATAAAAATTAAAAGAAAAACACGTTTTTCAACTCATATAGCGGGGACTTGGAAATGATTTTAGAACTATGGTTTCTTAGTGAAAATATCTTAGAGTTGACCGTAGATTACGTAAATGGGTACCATTTTTTTTTTCGAAAAAATCGATGCACCCCAATATACGAATATGGGGTAACATTTGTGAATTTTTTTTTTTGGCCCATACAAATCGATGCACTCTAATCTATATATCGAGCCATATTTGCATAAATAACGTAAGTGCCATTTTTCCGAAATTTGATTTCATAGGGCTCGATATACACAGGGTAGCTTTAATTCAATCACTTGCCATTCGAGACATTTCTTTATCTCTGTTTAATTTGTTTTGCATTTTTTGTACGAATCTTTGTTTGGGCGACGTGCAAGTGATTTATTCCGTGAATGGGCTTCTGATAAAAACTTGTCCCGCTTATCACATTGACATTTGTTGTGCCTGTTGACAAATTTGCAACGGCCGACGCGTCAGTCAGTCTGTCTTGCCCTTTCCCCTTAAATTGCCACTCGAGCACTCAATGGGCATGAAATGGAAATGTGTAAAAGTACTATAGATACATGTGGGAATGGGGAAATGTGAAAATGCATTGTCAGAAGACAGTCGAAATCCTTTTTATTGCGCCCCTAACGTTGACTGACGATGTCTGCCCATTTGATTTAGGGTCAACCCTCAACCGGTTCCCATTTGGATTCAAGTGGCAGCCGCGTGCACCGCAGGACATCATGCCACCGTGTACCGTGTACCGCGCACCGCTTTGGCAGCACACTCGTAATTCATAACCGTGCACTTCCTTTGTCTTGGACGCTTCTCTCTGGTGAAAGCAACGCACTTTCTCCCGCTCACTGTTTGTCTTTCACACTATAAATCTTTTCCAGCAATCGTGCGGCATGACAAGCGTGCTGCCGGGTTAAATGTGTTGCCGAAAACCGGTTCGCTAAGTCCACGTTAGAGGGAATTCAATGAGCCAACGCGTTCCTCATAATAAAAGTGATCCTTTTGGCATTCCAATGGAATAACCTTTTTTTAATCACGATCCTGAAAGCGACATATTGTAGTCAACATTTTTGATTTATATTGAAAAACTTACAGAATCTTCATTAGAAAATTTAGTTTATTTATAAGAAAAAATGATAGAAGATAATTTGAAATCAGAAAATCGTTCAGTACTTTCAAGAACTATCTCTCTGAATCTTTGCTCACAGATTGTTAAAAATTGTTGATACCAAAAAGGAAATCCAAAGATGGAAAGTTCTAAGATAATATTGGGATATTTTTTCTATAACTCGATCTTGTTGTTATTGAATAGTTATTTAAAGTGAAATGAAATGAAAAAAAAATGTTTGAAATTCGCTGTTATTATGCATACACTCAGAAAAAATAATCAAAATGACCGTACTTGTCATTAATTCATGTCCGGAAAAGTGTAGTTTTAGTACAAAAGAAAAACCAAATTATTGTTATCTCTGGAGTTATCTCAACCAATTTCAAAAATTTTATAATAAGGCATGGTCTTATACATTCCGACTAAGTTTGGTTAAAATCTGACTATTACAGCATATATTTGTTATAGGAATTGTAAATTTAAGATCGATTCAAAATTAAGAATTTTAAAACACAGCCATCTTCAAATTTAAAAACAAAACGATATAAATATAAGTGCCTAACTTTAGAATGACATATTTTTCTGAGTGTAGGATGAAATAGTTAAGCCATCATTGTTATTTATAAATAGACTATATTTGTGAGTCTTAACGGCATTTACTTTAGTAGTTAACACACATTTGTGACTATAATGAAACTATGTCTTCAAGCTTTTTGATTAAAATTCTGCAGACATGCCCAAAGAGTTGTCTTCTCCAGCTCCCCTTCCATACGTATGTGCGTCCACATTGTTGCCTTGGCATTTGGAATGCCAAAGCGTTATTGAAATGTCTCAGCAGCTGTCCAAACAACCCAACATCCCAGCGAGGAAGTCCTCCATCCCAAATGTCACCCATGCAGCTCCTTGGGATTCCTTAGAATGGGCAGGGGAGGTGAGACGAGGCGAGGCGAGTCGTCTGCTGATTTAGCATATTGACTGCTTGCCGCCTTAGCAAGGAGCAACTTATACAAGATTTATGCGTCCGCCGTCCGCCGGGCGACAGCACAGATAAAAAGGATTCGTGGCGACCCTCGGCAGGACCATGCGAGTGCGAATGCAATAAATTTGATTTGCATATTAGCACACCAGCAGCCAGCTAGATTGGAGCGGGTTGGTGCTGGGGGAGGGTGAGGGGAGTCAGCTGAGGGAATTGAGAGGAAAACTCGATGGCCTTTGGCTGCTTGGGAGCCATTAGGTAAAGGATTTCAAGCACGAAATCTTGCTTAAATTGGAAATAAATCATTAAAAATATGTGTGTTCCCATTTCGGTTGTTGCTAAAGCCTTTGTCCAGCTGGCTACTTGCCACAGGGGCTTGCAACAGGCATTTCAGGCATTTGTGGCATGCAAAGTGTGGGGGGGTAAAGTTGAAAGGTTGGTCATCTTGTAATTCCCTTTGATTTATAAAGATAACGACACATTTTCGTGTTTAATTTGCAGCTCCCTTCCCTCTCACTTCTCTTTCGATAATCTGCATAAATCTTGGCTGTAAGTTTTGTGTTGTGGTCAGCACGAGTGACATACAACAAATATGACTTACTCGTATCCAAGCCCCAGGCAAAAAGTTTTCTAATTATGCATGCTCAGACTTATTACTTTCTATATGTAAGATACTTAAACTTACTTTTGAGTTTAAAGTTCTTTTGTTTTACGGGGAAATGTCCGGGGAATCCCCCTGCGATGCTTTGACAGTTTTTAACTGACCATTTTCATTGGCACAAGCCAAAAGTTTTGGCATTTTTGAGATAAACTCCAAGCCAGGCAGCACTTTGACTTGTGTGTGTGTGAGTTGTTTGTGTGTGTGAGTGTTGTGTTTATGGGTCTCGCCTTAGTTCAATGGCCAACAGATACGAGCAGGGGCATTTCCCCAGAGAGTCATTCTCAGCTGAACTCAGGGAACTTTAAACCAAGCCAATAGCAGTTGAAAGGCCATTCAAATAAATGCCCAGAGATTCTAGAGAGTGCGAGTGCATTAATACAAAACTGCAGCGTCAGCCAAAGTCGGGTTTAAATATATTTCGAAGGGAATGATGGAATTGCGGATCTGCGGAATTGTTGGAATGACGGCATGATTGCTTGTCGCGTAGTTATGCGGCAGACATGGCTTGCTTTTGATTTAAGCGCATTGTTTGTGTTAAATATTTGCCATGCTGGCCACGCAGACAATTGCAGACACGCCACGTACCACGTACCACGCAGCCTTGCCACAGCTGCAGTCAACAGCCAAGAGCCAACAGCTAACAGGCAACAGCTTCCTCTCACGCCCCTCTGTCCCCCCTGAGGCATGCTGTAGCATTTTGGTGCGTCTTGTTTGATTTCCGCTACTTGACTGGCTGTGTATACAAAACCTTTTTCGAGCGAGGGGCCACCCACTCATCCTGACACTAAACAGCTTAAGCTTCACACACAGACACGTTCACTCCTCATCCACATCCACATCCACATCCATGTCCATGTCCATGTCCAAGTCTGCAGCTAAGTGCGTTGCGCTCCAGCTGCCACTTTTGGGAGTCGGAGTCCAAATTGAAGCTGGAGATGAAGTGCATTAGTTGCAATTGAATTTGTACATTGTTGCTTGGCAATTTTGTTGCTAAGCCAACTCGCTTTATGGCCATAATTAATTAGTTGACCACAACACACAAGCACAGGTGCAACGACTAATTGGCCAAGCTTACAAATTGAATGCTCTTACAGCCAAAACTAGCTGCCACTTTGGCTTATCGGCTCAAATAGTCAGTCAATTGAACGGTCCAATTGAATGCGGACTCAAAAGGGTCGATTTATCGGTGGCCATCAAATCAATTCTGTTTCCAAAGTGCGCAGCAGGGCAACCCCAATGACAACCCTTTAGGCTATCTATTCCCACATCCCCTAGTAAGAAACAACTTGAATTGGTTTTAGTTTTGTTTTTGATGATTATAAACGACAATGGTCGCACTTTATTGAAAGAATTTTCTCACTTCGTATTTGTTTTTTTCTTTTTTTTGGTATTTTATTTTTTAAGTCTGCCGTTTTACAAATGTTTTCATAATTTATTGCAATATTTTCTTATTGCATTATATAAAATATATATTTTTATATATATAATTAGAAGTGTTAATCGGTTTATCATATAATATATAGTAAATGTTATTTTTCCCTTTTATATTATTATTATTATTAATAAAGACAAATACGCATATTATATATATAAATAATTTTATATATATATTTATTAAGTGCTAAATGGGGTTACAATATTTAGTGTATGTATATACCATTTAATTTTTTTTGTTCATTTCTTTAAAGACATAAATAATTAAGTTGTTTCGCCAATAAAATGTTTCAAGTGTTTGTGTAATTTGTGTTTGTGATCCATTTTGTAAATAGTTTTTGTGTAAGCATAGAAAGAGTTTCGCAAAATTATTGTTTCTCATTTATTATTAATTTGGTTAATTATTTTATGCTGTTAAATTTGTATCAAAAGCAATTTTCTTTTTTGTTTTTGTTTTTGTTTTGTTTTTTTATAAGCTTAGTATAGATTATGTTTTATTTATTATTATTTTGTTTGCGTCTACAATTAAGTTTATGTTTTTGATTTCTATTGTTGTTCTTTTAGTTGAATAATTAATTTTTATTTTTTCGACTAAGCTGAGCGAAAATATCGTATTTACTTTGGTATTTTGAAGGTGAAAATTAAATATAAGACTTACAAACATTTATTTGAACATTAAAGTATTATAATTGATGAATTTTGATTTGGATTTAGCTTGGATTATTTCTATGGGGCCTTTGTCTTTAATTGCTTTCTTATGCCTTTGCATTCAATTCTCATCTCCATTTCATCTTCAACTTTGCATACGCTTTATTTGACGCATTTTTTTATTTAAAAAATCTTTCACAATAAAAACAATTTGTACTTTCGAAAAGGGGGAGGGGCGCATTTTTTAGTTCATTTCCTTTTTTGTATATTCCTTTTTGTTTGTTGCTTATTCGCTTAGCCTTCATCGGTGTTATAATTATTATGTTTGATTTCGCTAGGGTTTCTTTTAGTTTAGTTTATTTATTATTTTCTTTTGTTTTGTTTTGTTTTGTTTGTTACATTTGTGTAGGATGCAGGAGTGCTGAGGTTCATGTTTTTTGTATCTTTGAATGTTTTTTACTTTGTAATTTCTCGCCTTCATTTTGTTATAATTTTTTCTTTTCTTTCGTCTCATTTTGTAAAATATTCGTTTGTATATTTGCTTTAGTTTTAACAAGGAAATCAAACAGATACAATAGATACTTATATTTGTATTTTATTTTAAACACAAAACCAAATGGAGAGCTGCAGTATCGGAACAAGGACTGCAGGATGCTATTATACGATTCATTATCCTTTTCGCTTGATCTTGTACCGACTTGTTACACATTTGTCTATTTTAGTTTTATTTTATTTGGTTTTACAATATCGTTTATGCTTGGTTCTCTTTTGTTTTTTTTTTATTATGTATTTATTTTTGTTTTTTTTCAGGTCCAAAATCAAATTTGACTAATTCAAGGAATTAAAGTTTCATTGCATCTAAATAAGGTAAAGTGTACTTTTGTTTAAATATTATCATAATTACATGATTTGCATAAATTTTCATTTTCAATAATAGAAACGAAACAAGAAACTTAAACAAAATTCCACTATGGCGTTTCTACTGCTTCTACTTTCTACTTTCTCCGCAATCCCTTCATCAACATCTTAGCAACGCCTCCGAATTGAGAAAGAGATAGTGCGAGAAAGAGAGAAAAGTAAACTAAACTAAACTAAACTTAAAACTGGCACATTACGCCCCGATTGCGACAAGGATTTCCAACTGGAACGGGCGAAGAACACGCCCATACCTGAGCAGCAGAAATTCTTCTATGTGAGTAGACGCGTCTACGCCGTTGCGTTGGAAATCTTTGCGCCACTTTCCCAGCGGATTGTAGACTTGGCTGGGCTCTGCAGAATTGAAAGGGGCCATCAAGCTACAAATCCTTTTTAATAGGAGTGTATCTGTGTGTGTGTTTTTGTGTGTGTGTATGTTACTAAAGTGTGAGTGTGTGTGTTTGTGTGTGTATTTATAACGAAACATACTACAAAGTTCAATAATGATGACTTTCAAATAGATTATATATAAGTAGTACAATGAAAACTTCATATACAATATATATAATAGATGCCATATATAATAGATATTCCATATTCCATATAATGCGTAATAATGCAATAATAAGTACTTAATAGCCATATTACATTTAATTTTTCTTTTATTTTATTTTTAAAGATAAACCATCCTAAATACTCGTATATCTGCTGAGTGATTGAATAGTTAGGAGCTCTTTCGGTGTTCATATTCGGGCAGCTACTGCTAAAATTTCACTACAATAATTGTTGAGTTGAGTTTTGAGTTGATTTTCCATCAGTTAAGTTGAGTTATTTGTGGCAGCTATGATTTTGGCAGAATTACATGTGTTTATTTAGAAGAATATATTGGATGATGTAGTACTTATTATAATTATTTTATACATTTCTCGTACGAAGTTTGGAAACGTTAAAACCTCTTTTAGTTTGGTTTGCATGCATGAACTTGTGTGTATTGTATAATTATATATCGTTTAATAAATGACTCTTGAATTTTACTATTAAAATTTCCATAAATTGCATTCAAGTATTTTTTTTTTTTGTAGTACATTTGATATTTTTCGTCTCCTTTGATTTTTTTTTTTTTTTTTTTTTAACATTTATTTTTATGTATATTTTGTAAGAATTAAACTAGAAAAATTCTAATTTGAGGTATGTATTCCATTAATTTGTAATTGTGTGTGTAAGTTTTGCATATTATAATTATTAATAGATTGTTATTACAATTACGATTACGATTTCTTTCACCCAATTCGAGTGTCCTAAGAAGCGTGCTTAGTACAGATTTTATAGCTTATTACTAATGCATTAGAAATATACATTTATATGAATGTTTTTGGTATTCTAATGTAGAATCGAAGCAATAATTAAGTTGACACTGAAAGCTTAAGATGAATTTGTTGTTTTTAAATGTTACTTATATTATTATTATTATTTCAAGCAGCCACAAAATTATTTGCCAAAATTTTGAATTGCTCTGTGAGCAAATTTATAAGGTTCCTTTTGGGTATGTGTAAAATTTGTCACAGTTATGAGTTGTAATGATGTTTAATGCAATGATTGATTGTTTTTATTTGCCAATGATGCAGACTCATGTTGTTCAAAAACTCTGAACAGCTAAACCTAATTTAAGCTTAATCAAAATTATTCAAAATAGACATCGAATTTTATACCAATTAGTTTTTGGGCGTGCGCCTATGGAAGGTTCACTCAAAATACCACATATCATTTCTCATGCTCACAGTTCGAATCCCAAATTTTTTGAAAAATATTCCACAATACATATACATACATAAGTATAAGTATATGTTTACACCTTAAAAGCTAAGCCAATGCTCACAGTTCTGAGTATGAATTAAAGTTGCCAATGCTTTGCGCTTTTCACAATTTCACAATTAATTTTCCAAAATTTCGTTTCAGTTTTATCAAATTTTTGTTTGCCTTTACCAATTAAATATCACATATCGGGGAGCTCTTTTCAAGGAAAAATATTTATATCATAAATAAGAAAATGCAAATCAAATTATGTTCATGAAAAATGATCGTTTATGCTTCCATCATTTCATTTCTTTTTTATATTTTTATCTTTTTGAATTTTTCACTTATCTGTAATGCCAATGCGTATGAAATATTTTTGTGGCTGTCTTTAAAATAATTAAAAACTATTTAAATTGCTTATGATCTCCTAATGTAAGTTTTGTGTGTCGAATGAATATGAATATTCGTTTTAATTCATCATTTGGTGTTGCTCTCTTACACATCATATTTATCATGTTTCCTAACGATTGCAATAGAAAAAAAATTAAACTTATTTTTGTATATATGCTGATGGAATATGCAACGTGTTGAAGAGTTGACTGTGGCAGTGTGACAGTGTGATGTTATGTCGTGTTAATGTGATATGAGTGTATGTACTTGTATGACGATGACTGATGATGACTGATGGACCTTTGACTGATGGTGATGTTTAAGTATGTCGGTTGATTATTATACATATACATTCATCGGTGGATAAATGTTACACAATTTCATTAAATTTTTCACATTTTTATTTTCATTCATTTTTGCATTTGAGGTATTTGGGCGCTGCAATACATTTGTTTTTTGTTTTTTTGTTTTTGTTTTTTACATAGTTATCAACAATGAGGTAGAAATTTTTATTTGCAGTTCTTTATTCGACTTGGTGTCTTATTAGTCTCTATTTTGCTTTCGTTTCTGTTTATGTGTGTTTTTTACTTAAATACTTGGAAGTCCATTGAATTAATCGTTTTGCTTTTATAGTTCAAATACCTGAATTGCTTGGATGTTTATCATTTTAAGTCGATTGTATAGATATACTTTCTCGTATTGTGACAAGAGTATGTCCTATAAATCAATCATCACGTTGGCTGCTTGTTTTACGTTATTATTTCTTTACGTTATTCAAGAGATTATACTTTTCAGTCATTCAGTCTTTTTAGCATACACTGTTTACCGTTATCTAGTTAGCTACCAATTGTAGCTCTCCTACAGTAACTAACTCCTAGTCTGTTACTCTTACTGCCATTTTATGTTGCATACTTTTCGGCGCACATCACAAATTCGTTACACACAGACACATCGACAATTACGTTGTTGTTGTTGCTGTTCATTATTTGCCATCAGTCCTATACGTTAGCTTATTCTTATGCTGATTGCAACTTAATCTTAGAGGTATGGATTAAATGCTGGCTTAGATATCTAACGAGTAATTTCATGTAAATATACTATATAATTAGTTGTAGAACAAAAACACAACATCGAGGGGGGTGGATTGAAAAATCGTTGACTTTACGACTACATTTTAAGTATTGTAGATGAGGAGTACAAGTACAGTAAAGCGTAAAGCATAATGAACATAGGGCAATGCTAAAACCTAAGTACAACACATAGACACAGTTGACTTCTAAGACTTATAGAGAGGGAAATAAATGGCAACGATTGTTCGACAATTCATATTCAGATTCATATACAGCACAAAGGCGCCTTTAAATAATAATTACGAGTACTCATACACGTACATATATACTTATGTATATTCAAGTATGCATGTGTGAGTAAGTATACGATTAGTAATTACCTTATGCATTATGGGCTAGGCTAAATCAAGGGATTTTTTTTTTTTTGCGAGACCAGGCCACGACTCTGGGGCCTTTGGGCCCTCGCTCGTATTGCTTGCTCAACACTTTTATTTCGATTGCTTTTACTGGCTATTTGCAGCTGTATTAAGCCTATGCTAATGTTTAATCTTTAATGTACTATGTATAATGTGTTTTTGTTTTGGTTTATGATATTTCATGCATGTTTAACCGATTGTTGGTCCACTGTACCAGCGGTTCTTTCACCCATGCTGACCATCTATCGGTTTTAGTTGTAGTGCTTAAATTTAGCCGATGTGTGTTTGAGTCCCTAATATAATTAAATATAAATACACAGTATGCTAAATACAAATACCAATATAAATAGAATATGTATTTCAATACGATAATAATAGAAATAAAAAATTCGTTTCTAGCAAAACCTTTGCGCCATAATTTGGACGCCTACGTTAATATGGCAACACAAATGGGTTAAAATATTATATCATATGCTTCTTCTTGTCGTTTGCTCATCTATCATTTACACAAAATTCTATCTTAAATGCTAACAAGTGCAGCCCATTTAAAGTACACATAATTAATTATGATTATAAATATTTATAAGCACATATCGCGAAATTTGTGTACTTGTACATAAATAAAAATTAAACACCAAATATTATTGAAAATGTTTAAATGAAACCCAAATAATATGAACTCGCTTTAATTGAGGGCAAACTTTACCATCAAAGCTCAGGTAACTCAAAGGGTGCATACACATCTTTAATTAGGAATTACAAGGAATTGATTTAGTTGTTAATTATTTTTTGTTTTGTTTTTTTTTTTTGCTTTTGTACTTTGGCAAGAAAGTTTCAACATAACGAGAACAAACGTGAACAAAAATTCGACTACAACATTGACAAAGACAAAGATGACGCTCGGTGTGTTCTAACGACGCGTTCAACTCAAAATTCAACTAAGAAATTGATTTAGTGCATGGGGCAGGGAGGTAGGATGCTAGACAGGGGGTACAGGTAACTCAGTAAGCAAGTTTGCTAAAAACTAAATGATAAGTTCCTCAAATACGCACAACTTAATACACATGAGTTATGTTGTATCTGCGAAGAGTGTTGATAAAATATTCTTGCATACGCCAGGGCGCAATTGCAATTACTAAGCTATTTTATGTATTTATGCGGCGATTAACATGTTCCTACGTTGTACAAATTACTATGTATGTATGATTGTATCTAAAGATGCAACTAACTGAGGTATACGGACGCTTCTTCAGTCGGGGACAGAGTGGCAGACTGGCAAATGGGGAGTGTTAAGCTAAGCTGCTCGTACGTTCAACACCATGTGGCAGAGACCGACAGGACTTTCTTCTAAATGCTAAGCAATACATTTCGGTAAAGGATGCTCCTCGCTGCTGGCTGCGGCGTGGCATGTGGCAGTTTATCGTCCGACATTTCTATATTATACATGTGAAACAGTTTCCAAATTATTTATAATAATAGATTGCATACAAACCAAGGAAGAGTAAATGTAAAAAATCAAAGAACCAATCAATTTGAAATAATACAAATATATAATTTTTAATCATTTGAAAAATCAACAAAAATTGTATATTTATTAATTGTAATAATAATAGCAAAAAGTTATGTAGTATAATTATTTTTGTGATTTTCTTGTTGTTGTATTTGTTTTTATATAAGTATGCATATTTTTTTATTGAAGTATAATTAAATTTATTTAGTTTTCATTTAAGTATAGTAATAATAATAATAATAATAAAAAATCAACTAAAATATTCAACTAAATTACATTAAAAAAGAGACAAGATGGGAGTTTGTGGACGTTGGGTGAAGAAACACAAATAAAAAGGGGGAGTGTGAATATTACAACACTGGGCTGCTTTCATTTCGTTTTGTATAATATAATTTCAAGAAAAATAAAAGGTACAAAGTATTATATTACACATTAAACAAATAATGCTTAAACCAAAAAAGTGTGCTAAATTTTTTATTAAAAAATTATTTTTGGGTGTGTGTGTGCGTGTGTACATATTCTGAAGGAAATCATACTAAAGATTAATGGATAAGAAATGTATGTAATGAGGTGTATTTAGGTAAGTGTGGAAACAATCATATGCTACGCTTCAAATTTTGTTGTTTTTATAATGTATCATCGACAGTTCAAATTGTCTAAACTTTACCAATTTGTACATTTCGTCATCAGATGATCTGAGAGAGCTCGTGGATGCTACGTGAAAGTCCTCAAAATTTTATTGAAACTTGTTCTTGTGCAAGCGTTGGGAGCTTTCAAAAATTGATTTTAAAGAATTTTGGTGTAAGTTTAAACATTTTGCTGTTGGATCTGTATTCGAAATATTAAATATGGGATGAACATTGACTTTGAACCGCGTGCAAATATATTGTTTATCATTTTAATTATAATAATTATAAAAAAAATAATAATGCAAAAACTGTAGGCTTTCATTTTGTGTTGTAATTGGGTGTGTGATTTATGTTTTATATTTTGTTTAATATTTGTTAAATAAGACTAAACAGAAACTGTCTTCATTTGTTGTTGTTTTACGTTTTAAGTATTCTTGTATTTTTATCATTATTATAATATTTATATATTATTGTTATTATTTATAATAAATTTGTTATTTATTTTTGCTAAGGAGGTAATATAAATTACATTTAAATGTTTTTATTTAGTTATTTTAATTGTTTATGTATTGCTATTTGCGTTAGGTTGAACTGAAAGTCTGACTATTATTTAGTTTAGTTAGAGTTATGTTTTAGTTAGGGTATTATAAAATATATTTTTATTTTACTTTTCTTGGTGGCTGAGGTGGGCATTAGTTTTGCTGTAATTGAATCTTAATTGTTCAACTATTCAACTGTTCAACTGTCCAATTGTTTCAACTTTTGCACTCAATGCATACGTTTAACAAGATGTCAATTAGTTTAGTTATTAAGAGTTTAGATTTATAGTTTAACACTTTACTTGCACATTTAACTAAAACAAAAATAAAATTCAAAACTAAATAAAAATTGGGCATCTAAACTAAAACACGGGCTGACTTATACGGTAGTTGGTGGTGCGGTGCTGCCTTTGACCTTGCATTTAGTGTTTTTGCATCATTTCTATAATGCCAATTAAATATCTAAAGAACTATGTTTATATAGTTATAGGTATGTGTGTAGGTGTAGGTATATGTTTATGTGTATGTGTGTGTGTTGTCGTTTGCCTATAAATAATGTATATATTTAATTGTGTATGTACTATATACGTAATTGAAATCTTAAATTTAGACGAAAATCATATACAAGTAAGTATACAATTCTCTCAAGTAAATGCCAAAAAGTTTTCTTGATTGGGTTTAGATTTAGGTAAGTATATGTAATATATGTAATTGAATAACTTAATCATAATTCTGTATAGGTAAGTATGCAAACGAGCTTCTCGTTGAATCGTGAATAAAAATTACTATCACTTCGATTTTTCCCATTTCGCATTCGACTTTCTTTCTATTTTGCAATCTGCTTTACTTTTTACTTTCGGAAAATGTACGCATCGTATAATTACTTGTATTATTTGGTATGTTAAATGGCGGCAAATCTAGATGCCTATATTTCAAGTGTTGGAAAACGCAGCACATGCAAGCTGTTAATTTAATTTTAGGGAAATACTTAAAAACAAAGTGTAGCTTAGTTCCAGTCGCCAGCCAAATCAACTTTAAAGATATCTCAAGACAATTATGCCAAAAGTCACCAATGCGGCTGAATGTTTTACCGCTTAGGGAAGGGAAGGGAAGGGGATTGAGAAAATACTGGATGTTAAATTATGATGAATGGATGAGTTAGGAGTATGGGTATTTTATATAATATCAACTTTATCACACTGCTGTTGAATATATTTTTTTAATTTTTTAAAAATTTTTTACGTTACGTAGTTTCACAAATTTGTAAGGGGGAAATATCAAAATTTTATCACAAGACATGAAAAATATTAGTTATTAAATGGAAAACGAAAGGTTATTCGAAAAGTTCTCGGAAAATGTACTTAATCTAAGCGCATTCACAGTTATTTGTAGGTTGGGTTTTGAATTTTTTTGAAAAATTTGTTCCTGACGAACGACAACTCACAAATCGACAATGCATTTGAAATGTTTAACACATTTTTGGGTTTTGGGTCACAGTTTGGCTGTTTTTTTCAACGAGGCAATTTTGGTGTGGGGTTCGGGTTTTGGGGTAATTTAGACATTTTTTCAAAATGTTTAACACAGGGTCGAGGGAGTGGGTTTTAAATTTTTATAAAATTTTCGTTTATGTTAAACATTCACAGATAAAATTGAGGGAGTGCGACGGTCGAACCAACTTTGGGGATCTCAAGAGAATCCGATGATAGAACGTCGCATTTCACAGACAGTTTGACGAAACTTATGGAAATAGTTGATCTTGGGATCGGTTCGTTTTGAACGCTATGCACAGACAAAAAGAGTTAATACGTTAAAACGCAACTTTTAACACAGTGTCTGCTGTTCCACATGTTTTTTTAGTTTTTGTCTGAAAAACTTTCTGTCACAGATGGTCATGTATCAATTTTGATTTTTCTTTTAATTTGATTAAAAGTAAAGATTGAAATCTTTAAACAATTTTACACAATTCTGAGTTGGGTGAGGGAGTGGGAAAGTGGTAGGGAAAGGAAAGGGTGTCTTGATATACATGAATAAACTTATATTTATAGGGAATTGGTGACTTTTGTTGATGCACAAAAAATAAACACAAAACAGGAAACATTGAACCGCTCTTTAAATCGTGGGATGTTTGCATACCTCGTAAATACTTGTAAAATTTAGAAAACTTGCTTAAACCTATTAAACCTATCGATAGCGTGTGAGTGTGTGTGAGTGCAGAGCACACAAAACAACACAAACAAAACACTTTACAGAGATCCATCACATACGGCCGTTCTGATAAGTTGCCTTGCCTTACTACAATACTACTAAAGATACAGACACATAGATACATACATAGATAGATATTGAGAGAGAGAGAGAGAGAGAGGGAGAGAGAGAGTGGGAGAGAGGGAAACAGAAAGTGAGAGGAAGACCTAACAATACTCATACATAGTACAAAATGATAATGTTAACCTAGCCAATAATAAGGAAATGCCTATGTCTAGCACATTCCTAATTTGGGTGCACTATTCTTACTTACAACTTACTAATTAATAATCACGCTGCGCCGAAAATGGTTGTTATTGTTGTTGCTGTTGTTATTAAATCTTATATCATAGGATGGGCTGGCAATGGATTGTCTAAGATATCTTAAAGTGGCTGGCGGAAAGGGGCGCTGAGAACGGTTACCTTATTTCTGCAATTGCATGTGCCGCTAATTGTTATCGATATGTCATCGATCTATCGATTTATGTTAAATTTTAAGAAATTGATGCTGAAGTTTTTGCTTTGGAAAGAGTTTAAGAAAGTGATTTTGTTGTTGCTGTTGTTGTGTTTGTTGGGGGCGTTTTGCTTTTCCAATTCGCTTACTAAAAACTAGAAATAATTACCAATCGTTTAGGTAAAGATGTGCAACTTATCGATTAATTTAGTATGTAAATTTATGTTTTTTGTAAATGGTAGCAAAATTGTGTTTTTGTTTTGTTTTGTCGTACATTCGATAAATATATATTTATATATATATCCTTTAAATATATATTTCATTATTATAAATATTTTGTTGTTGTTATTGAGCAGCACAGCAATTTTCATTTCATTCAACGAACATAAAATGCTTTGCTTTCAATTAGTTATCCTCATTTTCCTTCTCTTTGCTAAATTATAAAAAAAAGAACTGAAATCCCTCAAAAACTTTGAGAATCTAACGTTTTCTTGTCTTGCTTCGTCTTGTATCAATTTTGTTTTTTGGTTGTTTTATAATAAAATTGTTTTTATAAAATAAAACTATAAATTGCTTTCATTTATGTTTGTTCCTTTTTTTTTTTTTGTTTTTGCTTGTTTTGTTTTTTGTAATATTTAAAAAATGATTAAACTCAACAAAAGTAACAAGATAAATTGTTTTATATGAAGTGTTTTTGTTTTTTTTTTTATCATTTTGTTTCAAGTTTTACGCTTTTAGTAAAATCGCTTTTCCATTTATCAATTTAAAATTACACACACACGCAGCAAGAGTTTTCTTTGCATTTCTTTTGGTTGTGTTGGATATATTCCTAAAAGTAGTTGGAAATTTGCTTTGTCTGCTGCTGCTGGGTTTTCTACTGTTAATGTAACGGCTTCTGTTAGTGTTACAATTAATGTTACTGTTACTGTTACTGTAACTGTTATTATTCTCTGTTAAATTTTGCTAGAGTAACATTCGCTTTTGTATTTTGAATGGTTGTTATTTTTAGTTCATGTTTAGATAATCATTGAAGAGCTGCATGCAGGGGGCACCTCCAGTTGGCTCCTCGTACAGCTGTTGCTGGCGTGCATTGATGGCGGCGCTGTGACGCCAAATGTTGGCCACTTCAAGCAGCTCGCCAGCCGATGACGATGAGTTGGAGCTAACATCTGAGCTAGCATCGGCTTTGTTCGCCTGGCTGCCATCCTGGCTAATGTGCAAATTGCACAAGAGATCGCTGAACATGTCGTGGGCGAGTGAAGCTGCATTGAGGCTGTTGTTGTTGCTGTTGGCTGGCGGCAATTCCCAGATATTTTGTGCAGCACTCAGCTTGCCATAATGTGCAGCATTCGCATTGCCCCAGCCACCAGTTGAGGAGGCACCCGATGAGCTGGTCAACGATGCGGTTGGCGATGCCGCATGTGGCAACAGCTCCTTGGCCGCATAGAAATTCTCCCTGAGTTGGCCGCAATTGGGTGAAGTTTGTGCCCAAAGCAACTCCTTGCTGTGACAGCTGGTCGGACTCAACGACGGCTGTGAGCCGCTGCCCGATGAGCAGCCGCTGGTGGAGCCAGTGGTTGAGGCATTGCTGCCACAGCCCCACAATGCCGATATGGCCTCCGCCTGTCCTCCCATTGGTTGTGACCAGGCGGCGTTTAATTTGTTGCCGCTGTTCATGTTGCTGTTGCTGTTGTTGTTGTTGGTGTTGTTATGTGAATTATTGCTAATTAATAAGTTACTAATACTGCTGCTAACACCATTGTTGCCGTTGCCGTTGCCGTTGTTGCTGTTAATGTTGGTCAATAAAAGGCCATTGGAATCATGGCCAAGGTTCAAATGGCCTAGTTGCTTGTGCGGCTGTTGTTGTTGCTGCTGTTGCTGTTGTTGTTGCTGAAACTTGCTCATTACATCCGCCATGGCCATTAGGCTATTTGTGAAGGTCAGCTTGTGTTGTTGCTGCTGCTGCTGCTGTTGTTGTTGCTGCTGTTGTTGTTGATAGCTGGCAGCACGAGCAGCTGCTGCAGACACCAAATAAGCAGCCTCATTAGCACGTTGTGTGGTTGCAGCAACTGTGGTGGCAACTGTTGCTGGTTGATTGACGACAGCAATTGTCGACTGCTGCTGTTGTTGTTGCTGTTGTGATGGTTGCTGCTGCTGCTGCTGCTGTTGCTGTGGTGGTTGCTGCTGCTGCCTTACCTGCTGATGTTGCTGGGCATGCGGATGAGCGCCAATAAGATCGGGATTAATTTGCTGCTGCAGCGGGGCCGAATAATCGATGGCCGCATTGAAGAGCGGCTGCTTGGAGGCCGTTGGAGCACCGTTGACACTGGCGGCTGTTGCACCTGTGACCGTTGGCGACTCCAACGGGGCCTCATGTTATGCGATCGCCTGCAGCCGCGTCGCATTGCTCTTGGCGTAGCAGTAGCTCAGCGGCTTCACAAAGTGTGTGTCCTGCGTGTTGCAATAGGGGCAGGTGACACCATGCGAGTAATCACTGTAGAAGTTCAGCCGCTGCTGTGGATGCATCAACATCTTGAAGCAATTATTGCACTGCAAAAATACACAAGTTCAAATGTTAATTGAGAGAGAACTAAAAACTTTAAAAATTCTGATTAGTTACGTAAGTATGTAAGATTTGAGGATTAAGTGTTAAAACTAAGCAATTTAATATGCATTTTTTTAAAGTAACTTTTTGGATACAAAATCTTTGAATGAAGATAAACACGAATAAATTGAGCCTTAAGTTGGCTTAAAAATCAGGTAGTATACTTAAACTTTTATTTTAAGAGCTTTAAATTTGAAATGAAATTTTGTAATTAAGTAGTGATGTAAAAATATATCGAAATATCGACAAGTATCGATTTTCGCGGAAGCGATTATCGAGTACTTTAACTTGACTATTTTTTAGACGATCTATCAAGTTGATTAAATCGATTTCCATGAAAAATCGACAACTCACTGGGGATTTTCATCGTAGTTAATTTGTAGAATTGAGTTTGGTCGATCAGTTTATGTTGAACGACCGTAATAAATAACCTACAAAATTGCCAAAACGATGCAAGAAAAAAAATATTTCTAATAAAAGTACGCGTGTATTTTGTTATTACAATTGCGTTTTCAAACTAAAAAATTTTTGTTATAACTCGATATTTGCAACTTGATATACTATTTTCCGATATATCGACAGCTCGATACTTATTTTTGGCGATTTTCTATATCGATATAAAGCTCGATCTAAAGTTTGGATTTACATCACTACAATTAAGTAAAACTTACCTTATAACGCTCGGCGCAGCAGGGCATGGCCGCAAAGATGTCATAGGCATACATAGTGCCAAGAACCAGACTGGAACCATCCCAGGGCTCATTGCAGAATCTGGATTAAACGAAAGTAAATGCAAATTGTTATAGTATTGGTATGGCATTAAGTCAAACACTTTGTGGGTGGTCCGACTGAGTTGGGTAGACGGAGGATTTACCTGCAGCTGATGACGCGACTGCTGGAGGTGCCGTCCAGGCAGCTCATGCACACACAGGTCAAGTAGAGCATGCGTCCCTCGTATTTGACCTGGAATGGGAAAGGCGAAAGCATGTATTAAACGGGGGGCGGGGCAACAACAGAAGGAGGGGGCATGGCTGGTAAACCAAGCAGTCGCATAATTCATTGTCACAACAATGAAAAATGATTTCATGCAACTTTCTACTCGGCATTCGTATCGTTTCCCGCTTGTTATTGCCACTTCTCCTCACCCTCCTTTTCTCTCTGTCTGTCCCTCTTCCTTTGCGTATGAAAAGGGCTTTCAAAGAGTGCAAGCGACGCGACATAATAATTTCAAATAAAATGCAAAATGCATAGCAAACGCCCACGAGACGCAGTCCCTGACACTGGCAGTGGCAGTGGCATTGGCCATGGCCAGAATGGAGACCCAGGCAAGGCCCAGACACAGCACAGGCAATGAATTATAAATCCAGGTTTAAATTAAAGCGCAAACAAGCCAAGAGGGGGCAAGAGGAGAAGCGGAAAGGCGCCATCCCATGCCATTTCAGACCAAGTCAAGCCAGGCATAACAAAAAGCTGGGGGAAAGCAGAGGCAGGCACTGTCAGTGCTGGCATTTTAGCTACGTTATAGCTACACGTTTATGTCAATTTTGTGACAGAAAGAGCTAGAAAGTTTGATCAAGTAATATTTGCTTGTAATTTGGTTATTTTTTTAAATTTATTTAACTACCTTTTCAGATTTTCAGATATAGTACTACAAAAAATATTTAGATATTCTCAATCAAAAATACATATTTCAACAACTGTCAGGTTGAATGCAGATGTTGCAGGTTTATAAATGCTACAACTTGAAATAATAAAATTCTACTTAAAATGGATTTTAAAGCTTCATAACTCTTTTATTTAAAATATTAAGTGACATATTATTGTTGCTAGCATAGAATTAAATTTGTTATATATTGATTACCAATCTATAAACTGCAAATTCTTAAAAAAAAAAATGTCAATTTTTGATTTGTAACAGTAATGATAGCTGAAATAAAATTCGCTTTTTTAGCCCTTGAAATTTTGGCAACACTGTCAGACAGCTGAGGAGGAAAGCAAATACGTAGGTTGCACGTGGGTTGCTTGCAGCGTTGCAACTGCATTGCAACTCTGGCAGTTTATTAGGCGCTGCCGTAATTATGCTGACTTAAATGGGTCATAAATTGCAAGCTAGAGGTGCGCCTTTCCTTCCTCCCTTTCCTCCCTTTCCAGCATTTCTCCTTTTCTCAACTTGCACAATTTCCCATAATTTGTGTAGTTATGCCTTCAGAGAGAGAGAGAGATAGACTCGGACAAACTGTGACTTATGCCGCGGTTGGCATACAGTTTTCTTTCTTTTTGGCAAATTTGCAGCAACATTCGCATCTGGGGCTAATTGCAGCTGGAGAGTTCTTGTGGCACGTGGGCGTAGTGAAAGCGGCCTGCAACGCACGTGGGTGTCACAAGCCAACATTTGACATTTATTAATGATGAACTACGACGTCGGGTTGTTTAACTTACCTCAATGCAGCCGCTGGAATGCTGCTTGGGACTTAGAAAGAAGGAGCCATCGACCAACGGATAGCGATCAAAGACGAGCAACGGCTCCTCACACAAGATGCATTGGACGCGACTCATCTGCGACTGGGCGAGAGAGGAGAGTATGAAGAGGCGTGTCTCATCGTTGCCATGATTGCCCTCGTCCTCAATCTGCAAAGTAACAACAAGAAAATTTGAAGAAAATTAGATACAACTCGAGAGCATATGTGACTGCAGTCAGTTTAAAGCTAAAGATGAAATATTTAAGAAAAAGTAAGAACGGCATGCCGAAGATCTGATACCCTTAAAAAAATAATACATATATCTCATAATTTTTAGTATCTGTAATTGTAGTAAAGCTTGATTTTGAAAAGTGAAAAATAAAAAGAAATTCAATGTCTTTTATTTGTTAAAGATTTTTAAATAAAACAGCTTTGTTTTGCTATTAAAGTAAACCAAGTTTATGCTTCTTACATACAAAGTTATGGTACTTCTATAGAATAAAAAAAATAATCAAATTTATGTTCAAACATATGAAGAGATATAAAGAGATAGATAGAACTATAACAATGCCAAGGTGGCGGGCTTCAAATTTCAATATAAACTTGTCTGCATGTAGGTCTGTGTGTGTGTCTGTGTGTGTGTATGGGTGTGTGGCTAAAACAGGACGACGGCATCTAAGCGCCAACAAATGAACCATAAAATCCAAACGTGCTCAGGCAACCAGGCAGTCGAGTCAACCAGTGTGTGCGTCTCGCTGGCTAAGCCAAATGGCTAACAGGATGGCCAAATTGAAAGCAGACACAGAGCCATACATATATATATATACATAAAGAGAAAGAGAAAGAGAGAGGGAAAGAATAGCTCTATCGGTTCAATTCCCCAATCGATAATCAATATGGCGAGCCGCGGCTTCTAATAAAGCCGTCAAATATCCAGAGACAGAACCAGAGTCAGAGCTGTTGCCAAAGTCAATAGCCCAAAAGGTGCCAAAAGGTGTTGAAGGATGCACAAAATATGGCAAACTCACAAGCTAAACAAACTGTGGCAGACACTAATCAAAGTTGCTGTTGTTGTTGTTGTTGCTTGATGTGTGTGTATGTTGAATTTAACTTGCAGCACAGGTAATTGCCGTTTGCCCAGGTGACCGCACAAAGAGAAAGGACACAGAAAAAGATAGTGATAGAGAGAGAGGGAGTCGAAGAGGCAGCACAAATAACGACACAGACATGCTGAATTATTTAGTAATAATGATAACGAAATGCGAAAGGACACGTAGTCCTAATCAATTGCTGCAATGGGACTTTAATTCTACGTGTTGTACCTAGAGATGTGTGTGTGTGTGTGTGTGTGTGTGTGTGTGTGTGTGTGTGTATGTTAGTTATGTCTGTTGAAGACATCACAAGTTTAATGCACTTTTAATAAGTCACTAAGCAGTAAAACCTTTTACAACTTCAAGTACACACTTTGTCTGAACAAAATAAGTACTCGAAAGATTCGCAGAGTCGCCAAAATTTGTTAAGCACATTTTGCATAATACAAGAATTTTTTGTAATGCTGTGTAAATATTTGCCAACAACTTGTAGATGTTCTTCATCAGCAAATTAATATTTGCACAGAGTTCAAGATGCCACACCCACCGTCTGCGAGTAGCCCATAAGGTGGTTGTCTCATAAATCTTGGTAACAATAAAATCAACTCGACGAGATGGCATTAAACTCGATTAATCAATGTTTGCATTTATTTTTGGCCATACTTTCACTGTGTCTAAGGGGAGAAGATTGGCGAGGGGGAATAGGAAGAGAAGGGGTGTGGTGTAAGCGATATCGTAGCGAAATTCTCATTCTCATTAAACAAAAGAAACGAAAGCGTTTTAGTTGGCAATTGAGTTGATTGTTTGTGCGGGGTTGTTGGGCGATTGTTGCTTAATCCCAAAAACAATAGCGTGTCTAGAGTTACAATGGAACAACAACAGCAACAACAACTGTTGAAGACACATTCCATCAACTGACAACAGCATAATAATAATAATAAAATATTTCTTTAACCTTTTTGCTACGTGACAATTTACTAATTTGCCTGACCAACGGTCATTGAACGCGCCTCCTCTGCCACAACTTGTTGCAACTGCCACAACATTTTCATAATTTATGAATGTCGCGTGCGTTGATGAAAAGCTTGTGGTATTTTCTGTCTGTTACTCTGCCAACTTTTCATTTGGCTGACTTTGGAGTTTGTCGTCAAGTGCAAGAAACTTTTGGCGCATGCAAAAAGTCGCCGAAATAATAAAAAGAAAACCAAGTCAAAAGTCGAAGTGCAATAAACTCGTGCATTAACTCAAAGTTGTCCAGCAGCAGCAGCAACAATAACAACTGGCGATAATGAAGCCATTCAGTTGTCATTTCCTTGGCCAACATTGAGCGCATAAATCAGCTTTGCCAGAATTTCCCTTTGACCATAAATATCAACACGCTATTAGAGTAGAAGAAATATCCAGAAACCACTCGCAATCCGTAGCCACAAATCAAAGTCGAGGCACTTCTATACCCTGCACGCATAATAGGGGAGTTTAGATTTAATTTATTTGTGCAAATATCAACGAAAAAATTCCCTTATATCTGTTTTCATTTGTAACTTTCACAACAGGGTATCTGTTAGTCGAGCACACACTTACAACATGCATACATAGGTCACACCCCAATCGCCCTTTCCAACAAGACAATGGGCGATTGAAGAGCAGTTCTATTCGATTCCAAGTGCTACGATTTTCATAAACACATTAAATTAAATTGCATTTCAATGGGAACTGAGTAGGATAAGAGTGAGACACAGTGGAGAGGGGCATCGAAAAAGTGTCTCAAAAGTTGCCTGAATCCATTAAAACTGTTGTTGCTTTCTGTGGCCATTTGATGGCCATAAATATTAAACCCGAGTCAGCCATTTCCTCAGCTTGTTGGCGCCACACAATTCAGACTAGATATGAATGAATGAATGAATGAGTTTGAATCGCACATTCATTATCAAATATTTTAATTGTTTGTACATTTTGAATGTAGTCTAATGAGCTGCAGTTGATTTTATTTATCATAATTGCATTGTCTGCAGCAAATTGAAATTACAATTTCCAAATAATATCATTAGATATTTAATTTTGTTTTATTGTACATTTAATTTTAGCAAAACCAAATTTTATTTAATTTGCTTTGCGTATTCAATTTCAAATTTTTAAAGCCGATTTTGAAAATGTATTTTTAAATTTTCCAGTTTAAAATGTCGTATCCGTGAGTGTTTGTCTGTCTCTGTTATTCCACAACCCTTCTCTTTCTTTACTCTCTTTCGACCCTTTCAGACTTGAGTTTCTTTGTGTTATATTAAAAAGCAATAAAGCGGCTTTATGCTTTTTAACTTATTTACGTTGACGCAAAAGAAAGACTCTGAACTTTACATACTCATGTGTATCCATTAGATACTTTCATGTATTGTGAGTGTATCTGTGTTTGTGTTTGTGCAGACAGTAAACAAACATGAGACTCCCTTTCGGTGTATTTGCCCTAGGTGTATATTCACTAAAATTTATTAAATATTTAAGTTTGCTTTTTTAGTGTGCCATAATTTATGCGACAGACTGTAACGCCTCATTATTCGACAATTTAAGTTGAAGTTGAACAAAGTCTACGGCACAGTCATAGACAATTTTTTTAGCGAATTTTCACTGTGGGCGTTCTCGCTTTGCAGCTATTTGATGTCAAACGATTTTATAAAGGCTGCCAAAAGTTTCCCCTACCTCCCCCCCCTTACCGTGACAAAACCCGGAAAAACTAAAACTATCAGCCTCAATTGACGATTGTCATTTGGGGAAATTGAAAAATTGTATTGCCAACTGGTTGAGTAGGAGAAGGAAAAGAAAACGCTTTCGAGTGGGTGACAATAAAAGACAGTAGAGAAGATGAAAGTTGCAACAAAATGAATTACAAAATGCCACTCAAGGTGGGCTCTGTGGGCGTGGCAGGCTGCTTAATTTGCCCAAGTGGCAGCCACATCAAATGACTTTTAATATTGTGGCAGAGCCAGCTGAGCATAACATTCTGCAAGACCAACCAAGAGTTTGCCAACTTTCAGACAGCTGCGCGCTTCCTTAGACGTGCAACAGCTACAACAGCTACAACAACAACAACAGTAGCAATTACAACAACATTAAAAGTGGCAGTGGCAGATTAACTGGCAGCATTCAAAGCCAATGACAAGACCAAGAACAAGCGGACGGCATATGACACTGGCACTAACAATGAAAATGGAATTGCAAACATGCCCAGACTAGAGTAGCACTTCATCTTCTTCTTCCTTTTCTGCAGCAGTGGCGAATCCCCTCAAGCGGAGTCAAAGCAACTGCATCACAACAGTAAGCTTTAAATTCAACCTAAGCCAGCAAAGCAACAACTCTAGAGCCAAACAGTTAAAACGAAAAACAAGAGTATAACTAAGAATGCAACTGTTGAACGCGAGCAACGATGAGATACCCTGGAAATGGTGTCAAATGGTAGCTAATGTAAATAAGACAATTGAATACTTATTAAAGTCAGAATAAAATAAAATATATTCTATTAAACATATTTAAAAGCTTTATTTAACAACAAAAATTATTTTAATTCGTTACATTAAAATTAGTAAAACTCACAACTAATTTTTATACAAAATAATAGTTTTAGAAAATGTAGTCACTTTTTTTTTATTGTTTTCAATGGAAACATAGTTACTACTTTCTTTTTAGAATTTTATGTACTGAGTATGCAAGCTGTATGAAACATGGCCAGAAGAAGAGAGAACTTGTACAAATAACATTAAGCAATGGCATGAATGAGTTCAATTTGAGCGTGGGGCGGCACTCTTATAAATGAAATGGAGTAATAATATTTTGCGACAACAAACGCAGCAGGATCCCTAGCAAGGAGTAACTACAATAGAATGATTTACAAAAAAAAAAAAAAAAAGAGAAGGAAAAGGAAAAGGGAAAAAAAGGCTAACAGGACGCAGCTGTGTTTCGTGTGGCACACAGGACTTGGCTAAGCAACAATGCAATGGCAGTACTCGCAGCGTTGCAGACAAACAAACATTTCAATAAATTCAAAAAAACCAGCAGCCAGACAATGAAAAACACGCAAAAGGAGTGCCAACCAGGCAAGAGCAACAAACGAACCGAACCGAACCGAAACAGATACCAGACCAATGCCAGACAGAACCGACTTTGCTTTTGGTTAAGACAAAAGGTTGAGAGGGAGTTTAAGCGCTACTCGAAGTGGCTTAAAAGCGTGTCGTTTTGTTTTGTGTGTGCCCCACCTGCATTTCGGCAATCTCGTGTCATTTGCACTTAATTCAAATGCGCGACACAATTGCCAAAGGAAAACTTAAAAATAAAAAAGGGAAAAATATCCTTAGAATTTCTAGATATTTTTCACATGTTTTTTCTTCGTATTTTGCGTCTGCAGTACGCGTTGTTATAACTTCATTAGGCGAGAACCATTTTTGATAAGCAGCTTGTGCCACGTGCCTCGCGTGCCACACTGCGTTGCGCTTTGGTTCAGTGAACTCGCGATTTCTGTTCAGAACTTATTATATGCTTCAGTTAACAAACATCTCTCAAAGATATTCGACCATTTAAATGTACAATTGAGCATTGATCTCTCAGCTCTGAGTGTCCTTTTTGGCCATGTCTGTTATAGCCAACGAAACCTTCACTTTCAGTCGATTTTAATTCGCTTTCATTCCCAATCCAATTTTCAATAAAATTTTTTGCATTTGCCATTAGCTTAAGCAGTTGTTCAGTTGTTGGTGTCAGTATTTTTGTTGTTGTTGTCGTCGGGCATTATGTCTCCTTATTTATGCGCTGACTTTGCCTTTGCTTTCGTCTGACCCTTAAATATCAATTTGCAAATAAATTGTATTTGCCCTTTTAAGTTTTTTTTTTTTATTTAGCTATTGTGGTTGTTGTTAATGTTGTTATTGCTGCTAGGGCAGTCTGCTTATTTATCGTTGCGTTCAATGTTCTATAGCATAATGGCCCTTTATTGGCAATGCCAATGCCAAAGCTAAAAGCCGAAGTCAACAGCAACTACAACAAATTCAAAATGCAATCTTCGAAATATTTCTCGACAGCACCCGTAAGTATGCTACGAAATTTTACTTCTTTAAGTTTATTGAACTGCCCCTCGGGCAACCATTTGGAATTTTTAAAAACACTGTTATTCCCTTTGGCAATTATTTTTCTACATATTTTTTGCAAGCATTTGCCAAAAAAAAACAAAAACTCAGATGCAAATACGCAGACAAAAAGAGGAGATTTTTACACTGGCTGTATCTGCTGCCACGCCCACTTCGTTAAGCAAGCAATTTAAATGCATTTGGCGGCACTAATAGTTTTATTATGGCCAATTTCCATGCAACAACAGCTGGGGCAGCTGTGGCACCAAAACTGGTGCAAATTGCATGGCGGCTATAAAAGTTAATTGTTTAATTATTTTTCTATTTGTCGACATTTTGGCTAAAGATTTTTATTATTTTTATTTCCATTTTCTTTTTGTGTGTCTTCTTTTTTTTTTTGCAAGAGAGCGTGTGGCATGCATTTTATGAAGTAACAGTAGATTGCTTTGATTGGAACTTAAGCCCGGCCATAAACGAACTGTAAGCCATTTGTCCAGGGCGAAAAGGAGACAGAGGAAGTCACAACAAAGTTGCAGTTGTGTGTGTAATTTCTTCCACTTAACTTAATGCCCCGTCGATTTAACAGTTAGACAAACATACACATACACATGTATACATACATACATATGTATATATATATACATATAGTCTTTTTACAATGTGTATTATTGTTCTGCTATACGCTTATCAGCTGAGAACGGGAACGGTGCGTATGAGTGATAAACTAGACTATTTTTATAGGGGCTCTGCTTGCTGGCCGCGTCTTATCGTCGTTGCGGATCAATGAACTTTACACACACCACACACTAATAGCGTTCTGGATGCGTTGCAGCAGCTGATAACGTGCCAATAGGCGCTGCACTCACATTTGCTGTTATCACTCGCCTGTTGTACTTGATAAGGAGTTTAACTGCAGCAATATTTGCAAATGTTGCAATTCTTTTTTTTTCCCTTTACTTATTATTATTTTTTTCTTTTAGTCAACTAATTGGTCTCGGTTTGCCCGTTCCGCCATTCCCTGGGGAGCACAGTTGAACCAAATTAAATTTTTTCTTTTTAAGCATTGGCCTCTTGTGTTTTTACTTAACTTTTTTTATTTTGTTATCAGTAAGACGAGCGACGCAGGACTTAGTTTGAGCATATCTTTATAATTGCAAAAAGTCAAGCGGAAAGCAAAGCAAAACTGAAATGGCAAAATGGCTGTCTGCATTTTAATTACAGTGCAAGAAAAAAAACGAGAAGAAATGCTGTGAAAATTCTAACCTCGAGCAAAACAATGGCCACCAAAATGGGCATTGAGTTGCACTTGCAAGTAAACTAGCAACTTCATGGCAAAACTTTGATTAAGAAAACCAACTTTTTGCCCGCTAAAGTTAAAGAATGGAGGGAGAAAGTTCAAATTCAAGTTAAACTTGCAGAAATTGTGAATGTGAAATGCATTTAAACAATTTTCGGCGGTAAGTTTGCCAGCCACATTTCAAAGCAAAAATATAGAAAATATAATTAAAAGTGAAGAACAATGAGCAACAGATTCCAGACGCAGACAGACACAGACACAGACACAGACACAGACACAGACACAGACAATAGCAAAGCAGAACAAACAAGCACGCACATAATGAAAATGTCAAAATAAACACGACATTAAAAAAGCTTACGCGTTGGAAAAAGCAAAGCTTCTACACAAAAAGTGAAGCCAGTGCACTCCAAGACATTTGAAAGGCCAATAAAAGTCAAAGCAGCGCTGCTGAGAGCAGCTAAATAGCTACAAGCAGACACATACACACACACACACATAATATCACAAACACACACTCAGACAATCCACCTATGAGCATTTGTAGCACTCATCGAGGCCACTAATCGCACAATGCTCTGAAGACACAGCTAAAGGTGTCAGACGCGGCGTATACGCAATGTAGCCCAAGTTGCTGCTGATTAGCATTTCTAATTAAGGATTGCATACGACTCGCAGGATAATGACACTTGCCAGACAACCACACCCTCACACACTCACACACATATGCACACCTTACAAATCGTCGAGCATATATTATCATCAGCTTTTATTTTTCTTATGAACCGCATGTTTAGCGGCTATTCAAAAGCGTGTCCAGACAGTCACGCCCCCTTTGTTGGGCGGACTGTGTGAGGTCCATTTAAAGTGAAAACATTTACATTAATAATTAGCGACACTCTCAACCAACGAAACGCTGCATGCCACATTTACAACTTTCAGCCAAGTTCCACGCAAATTGCAATTAATCAAGAGCCGCGGCGGGGCAAGTAGAGCAAACAAAAAACTTAATGTCGAGAGAGCTGACAGTTTAACTGGCTAAACAAGGTGCGATAAGTGTCCAGTCAGCGAAATCAGCGTCAGGACAATGACCAAGGATAACAGCAGCAGCAGCAGCAGCTGTTGAAAATGAAAATGATTTAAAGCACATGGTCGAGGACAAGGACAGCGCCCCAGGATCCTTCTCCTTCTGCTGCCCCTCAACCTACGAAACTGCGAACTGCTAACGGACGTCCTTTTGTTGAACACTTTTTGTTTTGTCTTCTGCGTTAAGTAAAGTTTTTACTTTTTTTAAGTTTAAAGTTCAACAGACACTCGATAATTTTTCATAATTGAAGTAGAGAATTAAAGGTAATCAAACTAATGAATTTTATATGTAGAAAAGGCAAGCGAGTTTCTATAAAAGGTCACTCTGAGGATGCAACACATATGCACATAAAGCTACAGTATACCGTCGAAAAAAACACGCTGTTTAAACGCCTATTTTAATTTTTTTTTTCAAATTTAAGCATATTTTCTTTACCTATTATTAAATAAAATACAAAATAGGCTAGAATCCCTACCAACTTTATTTAATAAATATTTTTATGCTTTTTCACAGATGTAACTTAATATGTTAGATCTCTCCAAATATAATTCAATTTAGTCAGTCTTTACTGTACAGTGTACATACAGGTAATTGTATGCTCTGGTGAAATGTAATGTAGAATGTTGGGTAAATGGCCAAATTTGATTGTTGTTGTTGCCGTCGTTGCTGGTTAGGTAACATTTGTGGCAAGCAACACAAAAGCACACACACACACACTCACAAAAACGTATAGATATACACATACAGCATACCAAAAGCAACCACATGAGTAATTAAATTGCAGTCTCTGCCACCACAGAGAGCAACTTGTGGCTGCCACACTGAAGGACGAATTTTGAACTTGCGTCAGCGGCAGCCATTGAGTGGCTGCCAAGGAGAGAGGAGCGAAAGTTGGCGGCTAAAAGAGGAGCCTGCATGTTGTCTTATTGCCTGGCTGAGTTATCATTGTAGATAATTTCATTATACATACACACACACTCACGTACATCTCACAAATGCAGTCGTAAGAAACAAATAAAATGCGAAAACTTCAAAGCAACAGACGAGAAACAAGCAAAGGGCGTAACATGACTGCGATTTGCTGAACTTTTGCCAAAGCGCTAAAATAGAGAAGGGAAGACGTCGACGGGGAGTATATAGAAAGAGGGGAAGAAGTGAAGAAAGGAAAAAAGGCGTGTCGGCACTCGTCGATAATTAATTTTTGCCGTCAAGGATCTACGCTCGCATTACATTTCAAACTAAGCGTATTATTGGTAATGTAGAAGACGGCAAAAAAGCATTAAAAAAAACAGCAGCAGAAAAAAAGGTAAAAAGACAAATCAAAAACCAATAAAAAGCAGTACAATAAAAGTAACCTATGGCCAAAAGAGATGCAGTTAAAGTTGAAGTTAAGAGCTGTTTCGTCAAGTTCATTGCACCGTTCGCAAGGCGCTTTATTTGATTTTATTCGCTTTTGTATTATTTCTTTTTTTGGTTATTTATTTAAAAGATGCTTAGACAAAGCCGCAGAGAGGGGGCAGTGCGGAGATACAGGATAGAAGGCGGCTGGCTGATAGCAAAGGCATCGCATAAATTTTGCAAGCGTTGCACAAATAAAAGAAAGAGTCAATGCGATTCAAGGATAAAATAGTAGGAAAGTCTGCAGTTGAGTAAACTCGTCTGTGAGAGACCCTGTATTTGTATTTTAAAATAAAATGATAAAAAATTAAAATAATTATGACAAACATTTTTTAGATAATACAATATTAAAGTAATCGTCCTTTTTTATATATTTTTCCATTTCAGAGAGAATGACAAAAATAATAATAAAAAAAACTCTATGTTTAGAATATATTGGAACCTACGCAACAAGTTTGGTGTCTCTGCCTGATTTGTTACAAAATAAATAGACCCTTTGCACTGTTGAAGTACAGGGTCTAAAAAAAAAGAGAAAAAGGGATATGGCAAAGAAATTGCAAACTTAAATCAATAAATAAAGCATAAAGTGTGTGGCAAGATGAGAGAGTGTGAGGAAGGGAGTGCAGAGTAGGAGTCAAAGGAGTCGCGTCAACGTCATTAAATCAATGCTGCCGCCTGTCGTTGCCGTTTGCCGACGCTAGATAACGAGCAGGACAACGACTGCGGCAGAGGCAAAGGCAGAGGCAGGACGATTCAACGTAAGAGCTGCAGCCAAAGTTTGCCAAGTTTACCAAGTGACATTAACACAAACGACGTTGTGCTCTCGAGGAGCACATTAAAATATTCACGTCGAGATCTCTAGGACGAGACAAGTGTCGACGTTGTCCTCGTCCTCGCTGTCGTCTCGTCGTCCTTTTCTGTTGAGATGCTGTCAGCGACAATGCGTTAGACAATGCCAAAAACACAATTGGGGCGTGTCCAGGACACATCAAGTGAAGCAGCAGAAAGGAAAGGAGTTGGCTCAAGTGACACTCTCAAGTGGCAAGGCTAAAAGGTAGTACCAACGTCTTGCCAAGACTAGGCAGACTTGCCTCAATTGTTTTTGTGCATGCCATGGCAAATTTTTGATTGAATTGCCGAGCGACTGACAAGTTGATGGATTGGTTTAATCAAACCGAACAACGACAGACAGAACAGGCAATACATTAAAGCCATCTCTATCATATAACGTGGCCACATCGATTTTTGCAGTTTCGGTTTTTGGCCTTGAGACGGCAGCAAACACGAAATTTTGTGGCAGGAAGTGAATAAGGCCGTGAAATGCACGTGACCAACCGCAGACGGCCGGAAACATGATTATGTACGAGTTGCATGTTGTTTTGACTGCTGTGTGTGTGTGTGTGCCTAAGCAGGCTTAAAGCAAATCTGTGTGTAGACGACAATGGGCATGATAAGGCGTCAAATTGCCAAAAATGACAATGACAACGACAACGACAACGACAATGACAACGACAACTATAACAACAAAAGTCAATAAGCAAAATGCTCTGAAGAGCCGACGGCTACAAGCTGAAATCCTTTAATGTGCTGTTAACGATAAGCCTGGAGGGATATGCAAAGGACTTGGCCAAAACTAGCGAGACAGACGAGCAGCGAATATTAAAACAAATAAGCCAACATAATGGACTGCCTCCAGCACAAACAGGACACGAAGGACACACAAGACACGACAGACACCACAAAACACAGACAAACTAAGTAGCATGAATAACGTTTTCGTTTTTCTTTTTTTTTTCACTAGAAAATGTTGATGGCATTGGGCGGTCACAGTTGACCCATGTCAAATAAGTTAAATAGCTACATGGGAAAACGTCAATAGACAAGTCCTATATGGCGAAAAGCCAATTGGAAAAGTCCCTACTACACAGGTCAAGCTTTAATTTCATTTTGCTGGTCAATGACTTGGCTTCCCCCCTCTTCAAGTTAGCTGAATTGATTTGACTGTTAAAAAACAGAGAGAAATATATTTGGCAATCAAATAAAGGCCAACATGAAATGCAAATGTTTGTGTGTGCAAAAAGTCAAGAGGATGCGACTAATTGGTGTTAACTTGAAGCTGTCGTTGTACCAAAATTAATGGTCACACAAATTCACCCAGGCTGTCCTTCCAGCCTGCCTGCCTTTTCGCCCTCCTGCCTCTCTACAGGTTGGGTCCACTTTGCTTTTTGGGTTCAACGAACTTTACCTTTGCCTCGTAAAAATCAATAGGCAGCGACGCTCGTCGGGTTCGCAGTTTTAAAATACATTTTGAAATGGCCAAAAACGAAATGCGCATCAAAGGCACTTCAAATATCAGCATAATCGTTGCCAGAAATGAGCTCCGTCCCGAAGATGAAGTCGAAGCCCCTTTTAGCCGTTCAACGTCATCATCAAAATCAACAGCATCTAAAGTAGCATTCAAGACATGTTTTACTTAAGAGTTACCCTGTAGTATAAACAATGATTAGCATTTTTAATAAAAAAATAATAAAATATAAAATTTAGTAATTTTTAAATTTAAATAATTCTATTCTCTTTGCATTAAATTAAAATATTTATTTTTAGAGAAATTTTTTTTTGTTTATTATTAATTTAATTAAAAGAAAAATACATTATCTTGAATATTAATAAGTATAACTTTTTTAATAATATTTATATATCTCACCAAAAAGATCTTTTAATTAATTTTTTTTTATTTATAATTTCCTAGGTTAATCTTGCATTTATTGTTAAGAAAGCATACCCATTTGATCACTACTTACAGAGTATGTCGATATTCGCTTATGAATGAATCAAAGGCATCCAACATGAACATGAACACACACTCACTCACACTCACAATCACAAGATGATTGAAGTGGATGTTTTAAAGCAGACTGCGCGGTTTTTTCTTGTTGCTGTTGTTGTTGGCTTGCCAAGTTTTTGAATGTTATTTTTAGGCACTTTTTTTATGAGCCAAGTGAAACAGGCAAATGTAATGAAAACGAAATTTGCAACTGCAGTTCGAGCCACGCCACATGAAATACTCTGAAACTGAGCAGTGGGCGTTGGACGGAGGGTGATGAGGGGGTGTAAACAGGCAGGCAGTTTGTGGAAGCGTGACAAATCTGCTGGCAACTTTGAGTCAAGGAAATGGGCGACGATTGGCAGCGATCGATAAAACACGATCATGACCAGCAGCAACAGTTGCAGTTGCAGCATTTAATTGAGTTGTAGCACTACAATTGCAACAACAACAGCAACAAAAATATCGTACCAACAGCAGCATTGTTAATGTTAAGCTTTCCACGAAGGGGCGTTGAACAATTTGCCCGTTGCATGCGGCAGCTGTGGCATGGTGGCACGGTGGCACGCGCGATAAGCAGCTGCAATAAACGATCGTCTTATCTGATAGATGCAATTATTAATTGGCGCAACATGTGGCCCAATCGAGCTGTTGGCAAAATTATTACGCATACGCGATGCCGTTAACAGTCAAAGTGAACCGCTAAATTATTGGCCATAATCAGTCGTGGGTGTTATGCTGTGCAGACCGTTTAAACTTGCCACAAATGGCTAGTGTTGACCCCCTGGGGCCCAATTGCACAACAGACAGGCAACAGCAGCTGGAGTTGCACTCAAAGGGGGCAGGCAATTTGATCAACTGCCTTTAATAGAAATTGTCTAGCCAATTGGCAGCTATGAACGTTAGTTATTTCTGTGTGTGTGTGTGTGTGTGTGTGTGTGTGAGAGTTGTACATAAGTAAATTTGCCTGCATTGTTAAGTCAAACAAACCGTTTACACAAGCAACGTGCAAATGTTGCCAACTGGCAGCCTAACTTGGCTAACAAGTCAATGAACGCCGACAAATTTTAGACAGTTGAATAACTGCAATGCTTATAAGTAGAAATATTTATTTTATAATGTACATAAATTCAATTTCCAAATAAATATAAATGCAAAAAGCAGTTTAAATAGCTTATACTTTTATAATAAATATAATTAATAACAAAATAAAAATTATATATAAAATCTTCTAATATTTTTCATTGATTTCTGTTCATTAATCGAATTATAAATTTGCATAATCAATTGATTGCTATCTATTAAAAGCATAACAAAAGTATTGTCTACTTTTTGGCTGGCATTGAATTGCGAATAATGAGAGCGAGAGTGAGACTATGAAAATAAAAGAGAGCGCCATTGTGAGGGTGAGAGGTGCAAAAGCTTTGTGCTAATTGCGTTAATTTCAATTCGTTAGCAACAGCAACAACATCAACAGCAGCAGCAACAGCACCAACAACAACAACATTAGCAGAATACTGAGCAACACCAAAGCACAGATAACATTTTTTGCATGTTTATTTTATTCAGATTTTGTTGTTGCTATTGCTGCTTCTCTACCGCTGCTGCTGCCAATGTTGTTGTTGTTATTGTTGTTTCTATTTGCTGTATGCTTTGCTAATTATTGTCATAGGTTAGTGTAGGCAGAGCAGAGACGACGTCAACGTTGCCAACAACGACAACAACGAAAGTAATAAAAATTTAGAGCTGCTAAGAAACTGAAAGTGTTTCAAGCATTTTTGTTGCTGTTGTTTTTTTTTTTTTTTGCTGTTGTTGCCATTTTTATGGCGCTCTGTTGGCATTTTAAGTATTTTCTCAGCAACAATGTTGCCCACACACACACACTCACTCACATGCTTATATACATGTACATAAATATATATATATATATATATATACAAAGCTGCCGCAATCGCAATAATTACCAAATAACAACAACAACTAGCCAAGCATTAGGCAATCGCAAAATTTGTGGCCTGACATCTTTTGGGCTTTTGTGTTGTTTGTTTTTTTTTATTTCTACTAGTTCTTTTTATATCTTATTTTTTGGAATTACATTTTTAGTATGTATTTAAGTGCTTTAGCCTGTCTTTGGGCAACTTCTGCATATGTTGCCAAGCAGTTTTGTTGGCATTCTGTCAAAGTAAAACATGTGGCAGCCATCTTTTGTTGCTGCTCTAGCAGTTGTTGTTGCTTATAAACAAACATTGCACTGCGTATGCCATTAGAATGGATAATTGTGGAAGACGCTGAAGTTTGATTGACAGTTGAAACAGCAACAGCAACAACAACAATGGCAGCTGGACAGCGTGTGGCAGATGTCAACAATTGTTGGCGTTTTATGGCACACACACACACACACACACACGTATACTTATGCACATGAATGCATGGCAACATTCTTGCCACAATCTTCATGATTGCTAGTAAGCCCAGGTTGAGGCTCAAATGCTAGATTAAGATAAAAAGTCTCTGTTTTACTGACTTTCCATATACTACACTACTGAGTCGATTAACATGGAGAGTTCTTCATTATAAATCGTGAGTTATGTTACTTTGTTCAAGTTAATGTTATGTAAAAAAAAATTAACAAATTTAAACAACCAAAAAAAAATTCTTTGCCTTATTTTTTTATCTTTTATTTTACGTTTTCTTAAAGTTTCTATAACTATATAATTTTTTCTAATACAAAAACAGTTATTTTCAGTCCCTGATTGTTATTAATAGAGCATTCACAAGTTGTTATTCGCTTTTTCTGAGTTTCTCGTTCTTTCTTTTATTTCGTTTTCTTAATTTGCATTCATCATCAGCTCACAAACTAATTGCAAAATGTTTGCGCATGTGTGTGTGTCGCGTTGTGCTATTTCTATTTTTCACATTTTCCACACACACACACACACACACACTCACATGCACTCACATATGCAGCAAACGCCACAGTGAGGCGGGTTAGCGACCGCAAAACTATCTGACATTAGATTGCGATGGCGGCCAAACGACAACAGCCGACGCCAGCAGCGACGCTAGCAGAGGCAGCGACTGAAGCAGCAAATGGCGCTCACTTAATTGTTGTTGTTGTTGGCGACGTTTGCTGTGCCGTTTGGCACGTACTCCCCTCGCTAAAGTGTGTGTGTGTGTGTGAGAGAGAGCGAAATAGAGAGCATTAGGTATGACACACGCCTTCAATTGAATGCACTTTTGCTTGAGCATGCATAGGAATATGTTGCAGCTACATGTTGCATGGCAACAGCAAAAACTTGGATTTTGGTTAACTATTTATTAGTAAGCCGAATTTTATTTATGTATAATTTTAAGTGCAAACTCCTGTTGCAACTATTGAGGCAACAACCAAATCTTATCTACTTGCAGCATCTCGCTTGAGTGGCAGCAAAGAAAGAGCGCGAAAGAGAGAGAGAGAGAGAGAGAGTTGGTTATAGATGTGTTGGGCAGATTGGGGCATGCTTGATTGAACGTTCGCTTTTATTGCCACAACAAATCAATTTTAGCAGCTAAAGCTGCAACAGCAAAAACAACAACAACAACAACTGCAACAGTTGGCACTCCCCCTTCAGACTACTTTGTACATACTTACAACATCCAAACTCGACTCCAAATGTTGTACAATGTATTTGTATTGTCTGTAAGTGCAGCGTGCAGTTGCAACATTCAACGTTGTTGTTGTTTTTTTTTTCGGTTGCAATTGCTGCGCGTTGGTGGCGCTGCAAACTCGAAAATTGCCGTCGACGCTGCGTCGGCGTCAATTGCTAGGATGGGAGGCGTGGCCGTGTCTATGATTTCTTAATTGATTTAACAGTGCCTGCAAAAATGTTATGCAAAAAAGGGGCACAAATTCAAACTAAGCTCCAGTTCGAATAGCGGAAATGCCCTCGGCTCAATTAATAATATAAAGCAACGCCCACTTGAAAGATCGTTCAACAAATTGATCACACACACACACACACACACACACACACACACATGTACACGAACTCGTCTATACACCTACCTGATTGCTAAGGTATAAAGTATCTATGTATCTACGAGTATCATAAAAATTAGTTGTAAGCTTGAAATTTGTGATACGCTTTTGGGATCTTGATTTGTCTGTCGTTGCTCGTATTTAATCATCAGCTTTTGATCTTAGCCGAAGGTGCTTTATTTTCGTGTTGTTGTTGTTGTTGCTTTTATTAGCCAGCTGACCCGTTACCGTTAATAATTAACAGCTGTGCGCTTATTATGCAAATTGCCACTGATGCGATGCCAGACAGAAGACAAAAGTCAATGTGGGGGTAACAACAACAACAAAAACAACAACAACAAAAAGAAAAGCAAAACAAGCTATGAATATATCAAGGTAATATGTACATATAAATATATATAGAGATAGAAAGAGAGAGATGTATATATACTCGTTCATGTATCAAAGTTTGATAGCATTTGCGGTTTCTGTACGAGTACTCACGATTGCGGTTAATGAGTCATTCATAAGCGAGTACTAGGAAATGTACAGGGTATACATACCTGTAATGAAAAGTAGACAAAGTTAAGATTAATTCAATGATTAATTATTAGAATGAAAGCACAATTAAATCAGCTGGAAATCGAAATATTTTTAAACTATCTACGTATCTATTTACATATTTATCTAGACATTTAAGTTGTTCTACCTATCAACCTTCTCATACTTATCTTCTTATGTATCTATATATTTATCTTTCTACATACACATATTCATTAAAATATTTATCTATTTGAATAACTTTTATTTTATACATTTTCAATGTTTTTAGTTAAATTAGCTAAATATGAGATAAGAGACACTCGTAATCATACACATTCTTAATCAAATTAAGTGATTATTTATAATTAAATAGATGCCGTATCTTTAATGCCAAGCAAAGCAATCACATGCAACACAAATGCGATTGGGGAAACTCTCATTTTGTGTATTTGAATTGCGTACTTGTACACGTATTTGTTAAGTCTATAATTTAGTTAAATTATGCAGATAACCGTAAGACAGCACTAAGGAGGTGCATGCATCATCTTTTGGACAATGGTGCACACAGCGAGAGAAGACGTCGCGTCGTCTCTTTAATTTGGCCAAAAGGCAATTGCAACAGTCAAAGCGAATAAGACAACAATTTATTTCGCAATCAATTTGACAAATGCTCAAAGCTTATGCACATATGGCCAAAAGTCGATGATGGAGAAGATAGCCACAACTCCATAGACAGAGAGAGTCAAGCAAGCCATTTAGCCAGCTGGCCAAAACAGAGTTGTTGCTGCAGCTCGAATTGCTGCTTGGCTGATCTGGCTAATAGATTGGCAACAAGTAAGTTAGTAAGCTGTAACTCCCTCGGCCAACAGCAGGTATCGTAAACATTTGTGTGTGTGTTAGTGCGTTTGTTTGTTCTAGTCTGTGGCACAAACATAAATTTACAGCAACAGCAGCCGGTGATCAACGTGGCTAATAAAGTTGCAGCAACCATACATGTTTATTGGCGTCGCGACACATAAATGGCGGAATGTCTAAATTATAGATGAGCGACATTTGCTGACATTGACCCACTGTCTAATGCTGTGCGTTGTGGGTGCGAGGGTCAACTGAGTAGTTAAAATTTATGCGTGACGCCAACAAATTATGCAAAAAAAAAAGCACAAAACGAGACTCGACAACTCAGCTGTTTGTAAGTGTGTATGTACATAAACTAGCATTTAAGTCTATGCACAAAGGTGTTAATTGAAGAGACAGATAGAGAGAGAGAGAGAGAGACAAACACAAACACATACATACATAGCCAGACAGGTGGTAATTAAATTGAATTAAAGGCGCCTCATTAAGGTCAAATTACGGCCCAAAACTTGTCGTCGTTTGTCATTTGTCAGCATCGTTGCACAGCGCCTGTAATTATGCAGCACTAATAGTTGCTGCCACCACCCCCCGCCCACTCCACTTCTCACGCCTCATCCACATATCGAGAGCAATGGCAATTATTTTCAGTGTGACATTTGCAAGTTTTCAAGAACACACACAATCGTTACCTGTCCTGACTTGGGGTGTCACATTCATGTCGTTCGGTTAGTCGTGATATCATTTGGAATTTATAATCTATGCAATTCGATAGAAAATAATTCCACAATTGCAATTCAACTATTTAAATCAAATGCGAAGCCAGTATGTAAATTATTGCCATTATTTAGGAGAAAACGAAAAATTATTGGGAAATATTTAGATTTTTCTGTATGTATTTTATTAACTCTTTTTATAGCATTTTTAAAGTTTGGAAAAAACTTTAAACATTATATTAATATGTGCATTATATAAGTCTTCCAAAATGATGCATACTTACATTTTGAAAGAGTATTATTAAATTATTACAAATTGTGTATTAAATTTTCAGCATTTTATTAATTAATTTTTAAGCATTTTTAACTGTTAGCCAATTCCTCCTAAATTATTAACAAATTAATTAAATTTCTCTCCATTCTATAACATTTTGTATGTATTTTTCATAAGCTAAACATACATTATTAACAAAATCTCAATATATGTTTAAACAATTATTATTTCATGTCTCAAACAATTTGCACAAACATGCAAAAAAGTTATTCAATTTACGCTTGCAATTTTTAGTTTAAACAAATTATTTTTATAAATTCATAAATTTGCATTGTTTCTTCTTTTGGTTTTTGTTTTAACATATAAAATTAGTTGTTTAAAATTATTTTTGACAGGTTTTTGGTGCTCGTTTGTTTACTAAAGTCTTTTGTTTGTCGTCGTCTCGTTGACTGTTTGCCTTTTTGTCGTTTGTTATTTATGCATTTTGTCATGGACACCATCGGACTGCGGTCATTACCATGAACAAGCTACCAACTTTAGCCTCACCCCCTGAGTCAAAGTTTTAAAACGACTCCCACTTCAGACAATTGGCAAACATATTTTAATTGATTTTAAAGTTTAAATGTTTGGTGTGAAATTAAAAAAAAAAAAAGAAAATAATCAAAAATCAACAAATTGTAGTTTTCAATGAAAAAACTGAAGGATGTGATATTTATGAATAGTTTGTGAAGGTGTTAAGTGATTAATTTGTGTACAGGCTGTAATGAAATAAATATACGTTGTTTAAAAATGAAGAATATTATTTAATAATCAAATTACAATTACTGTACACTGTTCAGTGTTCAATTCAGCTGTGTTTTTCTCACTTGGTTCATCTTCTTAAAACAATTATTTCCAACTAACTAATCGGTACTCATAATTAACACATTTAGCTAATAACTTCAAGCGAAATAAACAACATTAATCACGCTTTAATGGTGTATTAATAAGACAAACAGACCAGCGCACAGTCCGAGGCTGAGAGTACATTCATTCACATAAGTATCCATTGGATACTATCCACATTCACATTCGAGTTGAAGCAACATTAGCTTCCACTTTGGGGCTGACTTTGGCCCACGGCTGCTGCCAACTTTTATTGAAACTTTCCACACGCATACACATACACACACACACACACACACACACTCAAATGCGTGTGTGTTTGCCGAGCGGCTTTTCCAATAACAATAAAATAAATCTTGGCCAAGAAAAACAGATAAAAACAGCATTAGCTGGCCATAAAGCAAACTAACTCGAGCAAAGGCAAAAAAAAAAAACCCACTTCAGTTACAGGTTGAAAACGACCAACGGCGACAATGACAAAGACGACAACGTCTGGCGACAGAGCAGACAGAGAGAGAGACAGCCAGTTAGACAGATAGTCAGACAAGTGCCAAGTTAATTGCATTAAAAGTGAAATAAAAAGCGAGCGCGACAACAGCTCAGATAGCAAAAATTATGAAGTGCAGTCGAGCTGTTGTTGTTGCTGTTGCTGCTGTTGTTGCCGTTGTTGCTGTTGCTGTTGTTACTCTTGCTGTTGCTGTTGATTGAGGCACATAATCAGCGGGGCGACGCCATCGAGCGCATTAAGTTGTTAACAGCAAATGTTTGCTTCATTTGCGCTATGATTGCAGAATGGGGCAAGCGCAACATCCGGTGGGTTGGGTTGGGTTAGCAACAACAACAAACGACAGACAACAACGGCAACATCCCGCCAACGTGTTGCCGGTCAATATTAAATAAAATGCCATCTCAATAATTGCGCTTACTCCTCCCTCTCTTCCTCTCTCTCGCACATTCTCGCACACTCTTTCTCACAGACACTCGCAATTGAGTTTTCCATCCGTCATGCGGTTGCTTGCGCAACGTTTCTTGGCACTCTTGCCACATTTTCTTATCTATAAATAGTTTTGCTGCCCACGCCGCGGTCAATAAACTCGCGACACATGCAAATTGCAGTCGGGCAGGCAGCAAAAGCAGCTGTAGTTGTAGTTGTAGTTGCAGTGGCAGCAGTCAAATGCAAACAATTAGCAGCAGCGCAGCAGTTGAAACAAAACACAATACAAATAGCAAAAAAAAAAAACACGAAAAATAATAGTATTGAACGCTACGAAAGTGCTAATACTCTTACTAATAAAATTACACAATTCAGGTAACTTTCACAAATCTTTAGAAATTGAATGTCATTTATTTATTAAAGAAAACTTTATTGCGAGGTTAAAATCTATTGACAAAAGCATTTCCATGTTCCAAATTTTCTAATATAATTGATTCTTTAAAAAATAGTCTGTAGAGATTTTAAAATTCGACTTATTTACTGGCATATTATAAACAATAAAGCGATTTATTTAAAATGTAACTTATACCATTTTATTTAAAATGAAAAATTAATTTTACTCCTTTAAATATGTCAATATCTATTTATATTCAATATTGATTTTATTAATCGCTCTACAATTAAAGTAATCTCTATATCGATAGCACATGTTATCATTCACTGCATACAAATTGCATGTACCCAATATTACTCTATTCTTATACGACAAAAAAGAAAGAACAAAACGACTGAAAAAATAGGAACAACAACACCGACCTATCGCACACTTTTTGTCATTGGGCTCCGTGGCGTTGTTCGACGTTGCCGGCTTTTTGTTGTTTTTTGCTATTATCAGACAGCGACGTCGACAGCGCAGTCATGTAAAGCGCGTAACAATTTCATTTTGTTTAACAAAAACAACAATTGCCTGTACATTTGTTTCAGTCTGTTTCCTCTTCTCTCTCTTTCTCTCTCTCTGTCTCTCTCATTGCATTTTATTTGCAGTTTTTAGTTGTTGGCATCAGAGCGTCGTGCATTGCACTCGTTGCTCAACGTTCGACGCTGACGCCGACGTTGACGTGGGCGGCCCTCATTTATGCGTCGCGTCGCTGCCGCTGCGCTCTTGGCCGTTACAGCAGCTGCGTTGGCAGCGACAGCGACAGCGGCAGCGTCACATTAGCAAATCACATAATGAAATTCATCATTTGCTGTTTTTTTTTTTGCGTATGCTTTTGTTGTTGTTGCTGGCGGGTAAATTTGACTAATTGCAACAAGCGATGTCAGTTTCTGGTTTTTTTTTTGTGTGTGTTTCGTTTATTTGTTGCATGTGCAACGCTTTTGATGTTTTTACCTGATAGTTGCACTTGTTGCCAATTGCCTGTTTTTTGTTTCTTTTTTTTTTTGTTGCTTGTTGTAATGCAACATGCAGCTGCTTGACTTCTAAATGTTAAATGTCGCATGCTGACATTAATTTGCATTGTTTTAATTTGGCTAAAATGTACAGCAA
Source organism: Drosophila innubila (assembly GCF_004354385.1). Lineage (NCBI taxonomy): Eukaryota > Metazoa > Arthropoda > Insecta > Diptera > Drosophilidae > Drosophila > Drosophila innubila. The sequence continues at coordinate 9,180,401 of NW_022995380.1, forward strand.
ATAAATATAAAATACAAAATATGTTTAACAAATTTGGATTTGTTAATACGTCGGATGTTTGGCATCGTTTTCGAGAGTGTGATTGAAAAGATTGCGATGCGAGAATCTGGCACACTCACTCACACAAACACACAGCACACACTAGAGACAGCACCCAAATGCATAGTTGGAAATGGGAAAGGAGTGCACTCTAGTCCGTGTGTATAGAAACACTTGAATAAGTATCATAGTAAGTCTGATATTATGTAGACTGATTTAAGACTCATTAATGACTCTGTGTCTCATTATCGCATAAGAGCAAGTAAACGAGTTTGCACATTAAACTGATATAATCAATGCAATAACACTAAACCAGTTTAACATATGGATGCTTAGCATTAACAATGCCATTCAAATGATCAAAGTCATTCATTAAAGGCGCTCAGCAACAGCGGCAAACAGCAGATGATGCCAAATGTTTATTGTTTATTGTTGATTGTCAATCATTAATCACATTCGTTTGAATTGAAATGAAGTTGTTATACATTAACTTATTTAATTAAGTAAATCGCTACAATCGATTTTTAAACACAAGGCTGCCCTATGCAAATGGACAGCGCTGTTGCAATTGATGACGTCGTCGTCGTGTGACTGGCAAAGATCAACGCGTACGGCGGAGTGAATGCACTCGGAATGCGCTTCATGGCAATACGGCCAAGTGTCAATAGCTGCTGCCCTCCTCATCAGCTGCGTGCCAAACAAACTAACGTGTGGCATACACCACATCAGCATACGAGGGCGACTCGATAACTTTTGTTCAATGCAACATATTATATATTTAATAGAGAACATTAATTTAACAAACTATCTCAACATGTCCAGTGACTGCTGAAATATATTTAAAATTGGTCCAAATTAAAGTTTTAGCGCAATTAAATCTTAAAATACAAATTATTTGTAATTGTTAAAAAAGGGGACTTCATTTATAACCAAATATTTTATACCCTAGCATGCGTTTAATGTCTACAAAATGCTGGCGTTTATGCTACACATCTCATGACCGAGTCAAGTGTCTAATAACAATTTTTATGGTGGCATATTTCTTGCCAGTGGAAGTGGCCATCATTCAATATTAATGACAAAATGGAATGTGACTGTAACCATTTTATTTTTATGTCCAATTAGTATTATTATATACAATGTGATCTTTGTCATAAATTTCATGTACCGCCCTCGTGCACAATTTTATTTTGCATTTTACAATTTGCATTGCGTCCAAAATTGCGCAAAATGTTGACAAGATGCGTGCGGCGGCTGCGTTGTTATTGTTGTTGCAGTGTATGGCCAATGGCCACTGACAAGTCACCCCCGCCTCCCCTATTTTTTCATAGGTATTACCTAGATAGGTAGCATTGATGTGGAGCGATGAACTCAAGCGGCCTTCCACCTCCCATCCAGTTGTCGGCTGCACTCTTGACTTGGGGGTGTTTGTGCTTTGACTTTTGTTTATATGGATATGCATTGAGGTAAAATGGAAATGGAAAATGCCAACAACAACAATGTTAGGGATAAGAATAAGTATAATAACATAAGAAGAATGCAATTATTTCAGTGAATATTACTACTTGGCACACACATGTTATTAGCAATAAGAATAATAACAATCGAGGCGACGATAATTATGCTGAGCATTTTTACGATTCAATTAACAAAACTAGCGGCAATTTAATGGCAGAGTTGCCAACTTGTCGGCAGCAGTCAACAGTCTGTCATTCTTAAATTTTGTAATAATAATTCTTAATTGCAAAACTGAGGAAAATAACAAAACAAAAAAAAAAAAATCAACTGAAAAATGCGCATGAAAAATGCATAAAATGCTAAACTAAATGTATATTACAGTTTCAGTTTTCATTTCTATGCATGGATGTGTATATGCATGTGACCCAGACAAGGTTTATGGACTTGTTTTCGAACCAGAACCTGACGACACGACGACCACTAAGAAATATAACGCATAAGTCACGTCCTGTAGCATAGAAATGAGTCGGAGAATGGAGGCAACTATTTGCTTTACATATAAACTACATATGAGTAGGCATTACATGGCATTTGCCTCTGTCAGTAATAAATATTGTGTGTCTAATGAATGTACATATGTATATATGCATGTGTGTATATGCTCTTATCGTTCAAGTCCCTCCTTCCCCACAGTGTTCTTCACCAACTGATTAACTTGCGCTTAAAAAAGCAATTTTTTCACATTTTTATGACTTAAATATTGTATGGCTTTTTATGGTTTCTACATCCTTGAAACAATGGCTCTGATTGCTTATATTTGTATATGTATTAGTATTTGAATATACATATGTATGTCTGTATTTGAGTTTTATCAGCGACCCCCACCCTCTCGAGAATTTAAGTCAACTTTTGCGTCTGTTAATTGGGTCGATATAAAAGCAATTGTGAAATTCATTATATATAAACAAAAGGAAGAAAAAAAAACACATGCTATAAATAAGATTTACTATACTTTTGTTATTGTTATATGACGTAATTTTGGTTATTTTTATTCAATAATATTATGCAAATCGTTGATATATATTGTATTTCTTTTTGCAACGGATGCCGTCCAATCGTAAAAACAATAAAAAAAACAAGAACAACAACAGCAACAAAAGCGCTCTAAAAATTTGCATGTAAATTTCTACTGAAACAACATCAGTATTTTTGTGTGCATTTCCCTAATGCGTAGCTGTCATGCCACTTAGTTAAATTTGCAGTTTGTTTTTTTTTTTTTTTTTTAATATATCCTGTAGTTGCTAAAATGGCATAGCCAGTGTATAATAAAGTTGGGTAAGTGCTTGTAAGTTGACCCTATAAGGAATTTATATTAAATCTGTTGATCTTAGATACTTAGCTACAACTAGGCAGACCAAAATTGTCATGTAGTTTCATCAAATGCCAAATTTAGTTATAGATTGTGCTCATATTAAAATGACTCAGTCTCTTAACTTGTATATTACAGGGTATCGGTTAACTAACACTTCTTTAATATACATATTTACATGGTTTCTCGCATCTCTCTCGCTTTGATTCTTTTTGAACATTTTAACAAATTACACTGTCCGGATTCGTTTTTTTTTTGGGTTAATGTCTCATTGTCTTACGCGTGACATAAACAGAACTACAACACCAAAAGCAGACGATACAATTTCTGTGATAAATAAAATTATTACAAAAGCCAGTCCAAGACAAGCAACAACAAAATTGTCCATACTGAAACAAAAGGCAAAGAGACTTATGATCAAAGTAGATGGGGTTTGTCAGACATACGAATTTAAACGCATATATAAAGAAATATATGTATGTATCTATGTGCATAAATACTCGTATATGGGGAGTCCCATCGTTGGGGCAATTGCTTGATTTATGTGCGGCCTGATAAAAAAAATAATTTTTATATAAAATTTATGCCTACAAGAGTCGTTGAAATGTTGAAAATTGGATTTCAAGCGTATTTAGCGAGAAGTCGGCGCCCGTTTGCTCTGTTAGCCCTGTGATTACGATTTCCAGCATTGCGATAGCCACACACATCACGACATAGCTTAAAGGTGCTCACTCCAAAGATTTAGCTGGAAAATGCGTTTTACACGTGTGACTGATGACCCAAATTTGATTAACTAGCTGTGAACATGGCCCTTTAACTAACTGGCGACCAACATAGATATCCCTAGATATGTAACAAACATATTATGTAGGGAGATAGAGATACGAAGAGAGTGAGAGAAGAGAGTGAGAGAAGGGAGAATAGTCTGGGAGAAAGCCGCATGCGAAGCGTCTCGAAATTAATTATGTCACATTATGTAATCTGATAAGCGTCTTGTGGTTGGCCTCTTATTGCTATTGTCATTGCCAATGCTATCATTGTTGTTTTGTTGTTGTTGTTTCTTTTACTGGGTAAGCTGAGACAACGACAATGCGCAGCCGCAACGTCAACGTGCCACTGCAACACACACACACATACACAGCATGCCGGACAACCCTCTTCAAAGTGCCTGGCATAAGGATCGATCCTCGGCTTTAACAATGGATTCCCGAGCAGAGAGAGAGAGGAGAATTTCTGGTTCGGATTTTTATTTTTGGCTCTTTCAGGTTCTAATTTCGCCCTTCAGGTAGAGGCGACAGCCAAAAAGACAAAACTTGCGATGCGGCAATTCTTTGTGTTGTCTCTTTTCCCATTTTTTATAAGGTAAGAAATAATTTTTTTTAATTCGGTAGCATGCCACTACGATAAGGTCTTTGCTTTTGTTGGGTTTCATTGAAAAGAATATCTCAAAAAAAAAAAAGTAATAATAATAATATTAAGTAGAAGAGCAGCAAATGAAATTTCAGAAACTGCTCACGGGAAATTTAAGAAGGATCAATCGTAAAAGCAGGTAAAAAAAGATTGAATATGTAAGCACTTCAGTAATTAAATGCTGGAAAAGATATGTATGTGACAAAGAAGATCCAATTTGTGGCATTTAAAAATTATTAATTAAATTGATAAACGATTGGCATCTGCATTAACATTTCTTTCACGAATTATTATTATTATTCGAGAGGAAGTCTCAAAATGTTTCCTAATAATGAAAACAGTTTGTTTGTTTAGAATATCTTGATCTTGTAAGGAGTTGTAAATTAAATTTAACTTTAAAAGATGACCCTTAATTAACATAAATATGAAATGTGCTTCGACTTCTTCCCGGACTTAAATCTTTCTGTGTGTAATATATAATATAGACTACCAGAAACTTGCGTTTTGACTTATAAAGTTTTTCTTGTATGCTGTAAATTATTTTTTCCAATATTCAATGAAATACTAATATATTTTTTAAGCAAATATTGTCTTTTGTCAATAGTCTTGCAACATTTTAAATCTATAATCCCTTAAACAGCTTTAAAATTATTTTACTGTAAATGATAGCTTGATAACATTAACATCCCCACATCCATTGTTTCTCTATCAACTTATACTTTTCTCTTTTTTTTTTTTGTTTAAATGCCATTATGAGAGCGACAATTCAGTGATTTTTCGAGTGGCCCCCGCAGTTTATTTCAGCACGACCAATTTCAGAAGTGGACTTTCATGCAGCTGAGGCACTCTTCTGCCTTATGAGCTTAATCCGCTTTATATGGCCTACGCAATTCAGTTTAAAGCGGCATAAACACAAGTTATGAGCCTTAATGGCGCCTGCAACCCTTTTGCGCGTGGCAAGTGAAATTAAATTTCTATAAAAAAAAAAACAAAAATTGAAAGAAGGCAAGAAAGAGAAAGCAGATGTGTAAAGGTGGGAGAGCTTAAAATTAATTGAAATTGTATCCTTTTCGTCATAAATCGCTTTTATAGACGCCAAGGCAACTGCGTTGCATATAAAATGCATAATTGACGTAAATTTTTGCTTTAAGCCAAAATAATTTGTGCATAATTTAAGCGTCTGAGTTAAGCTAAAGACCACTTAATATGCAGGACCCATAAAAAGCGGCAAAAACTGTCGCATGCCGCATGCCACATCCCACTACTTATTTAATGACACGGCAATTGTAAGTGAAATGTGTGTAATATGTTTTTAATTACATTTTTTAGCGACGACAATTAAGTCAGCCCCAGAATTGGACATATTTTAAAGCAACGCTTTCGTTCGGGTTAAATATAATAGTTCTACGTAACTTTACAGCATCCTTTTATCCAGTATTCCAGACGTTGTCGTTGTAATTTGCATGAAAAGCACCAAATGCACTTTATCAGCGGCATCTAAACGACTTGAGAGGAGTAAAGGTTTGTGGCAAGGACAGGACAACGTTGTCCAACTAAAAAGTAAATTCAACTGACTTCTGCCAAAGCACACGGCACAAAGGGAACGCTGAGAAACGAGACGAAGTTTGTAAAAATGAAAACATTTTCCAAGACAATTTCGTTGCGCGATTTATCAACGCAACATTTAAATTCATAATTTTAACATTCAAAGTTCCCAGTTTGCAATGCATAAAATTTATTTAAATTGTCAAGTTGCAAGTGGCAGTCTTGCAACAACTACAAATATGTATGTGTGTGTGTGTAGTCAGTCAGGCAAAAGGGGGCATGCAACAGCAGCAGCTAATCCCAGAGCGACGTTGCGTTTTCCGACTGTAACTAAAATGCGGATTATGCAAATAATTGCCAACAACAACGATAACTACAATAAAGAAATATATATATATATAGATTTAAATGTTTTTCCAATTTAGTTGCAAGGACATGTGCCAAAAGAAAAACAGTATGCAATTATGCAACGGCGTGCTGCATTTTTGCATTAAGAGGCAATTAAAATTTGTTGCATAAATTAACAGACACAAATTGTGTGCATGCAACGCGTGCAACCAACTGCAACTTGCACTTACTACAAGCAACAGCATCAAGGGCTGCACGTGACTCCCAGACATCCTTGGTGAGCAACCCTTAAGCTTATATACACACAGTTGAATGTGAAAACAATATTATACTCGGCACATTTTATTGTAATCGCATCTTTGAGCAGAAAAATAAAATAATTTTCAATTTTTTCGGCAATATTAAATGCACTGGTTAGCAAAATAATATATTCTTAATTTTATCCTTTCGTCAACTTTACAATATTCATTTGCAGGTTAAGTAAACATTAAAGCACCGATATTTAAAGTTTTGGTGTAAATTTAATAATGTACCTTAAATTATATTCCTTTCCTAAATTTTTATTCCTTTCTTTTTATTATTTCGTCAATGTTTTACTGAAAAACTATTTTTTTTTTTGTATCATATATATCTTGAAGTCTTGTCAGAGTTCTTTCAGTTCATAGTTGTGTCATGCGGCTCGTGTTACTAATAAAATGTCAACAAGTTTGAAAACTAGTATCCTTTCCTGCCGCCTCCTGGACACATTGTTTTTTGCACCACAAAGGGGTTAAGTAAACGGAAAGAGCTTCGTTTTGTTATATTATTGTGACTTCTTTTGTCTTCCGACAGCCGTTTAACTGACTTTTGCGTTGACTTGGCGAATGGCAAATGGTGACGCCATGTGGCAATTAATTGTTGAAGGATATGTAAGGATGTATTGGGCAATCAAGCGTATAAAACCTGCGCAGTTGCCAACTGCGTCTCAAAGGGTAACCAAAATGCGCAGTAAACGAAGCAAAGGATATTTGCGCAGCATAAAGAAAAAAAAAACCAGAAGAAGTACCATAAAACGTGTCGCTTGTCAGCCAAAATTGATGTGACATTTGAATAAAGGACTCAACGCGTTGTTGGCATTGACGTAGAGACAACCGCAGATAAGTTGAACAAGAAAAACAATAGAAAACTCTCAGTCAAATAGAGACGCAAATAGATGCCGACACTGAGCGTCAATTGATCACAATCAGAGTTCTATACACTCTGAAACCAACTGCAATAACAATGGGCAAGCAGGGCAGTTTGTTCACCTTTGTCAAAAGGGAGGCGGGGCAGATTCATCAACAGTTTTCGAGCTGCCACCTCAAGCGGCAACTCAATTGAGAGTGCGCAACAACAACGAATGGCAATAAAAAATTTGCAAAGCGCTAATAAAAAACAAAAATACAAATACAAATTTAACCATTGCTGTTGTTGTTGTTGTTGTTTTTGCTGTTCTTTTTACTGGTGTTGCTTTGCTAATAAAATGTGCGATCATAAACTTAGCTCAAGTTCTGGCAGCCAATGCGTCGTATGAGCAACGTGCTGAGAAATTCGTTAAGGTCGCAACTAATAAAGTTTCGCCAGCTTAATGCAGCGGAACTTTGGACAAAACTATTTCGACTTTTTACAACTGCTTTTTCCAAGCAAGCCATGAAGGTGCATCAACGCACAACGTTGCAACGTTCTACGTGCAACGCGTTTATTAAGCGCATTTATGCGTTGTAAATAAAATGCCCGAGAGCAAAAACAGCACTGAGACATAGAGAATGACACAATTTGGTCTATAAAATATTTGAATGCTCACGACGTGCCACAAGGTGCAACATGCTGATGTAAAAATGAAATATTCTTAAGAAATAAAGTCATTAAAGTGCCAATAACTTTAAGCTAATCCCTTAAATAGGAAACTTAGCCGAGATCTCCTTAAAAATAAACTTTTAGTTATTTATTTATTTATTTATATTTCAACATTTTTTATGCCAATCTTAAGAAATTAATTTGCAAGTTTTAATCAGGAAATGTTTATGTGGCCGGAGAGGAAACTTGCCAAAGTCAACTTTTCTAGCCTTTTTTCTACTATTACTTTGTTTGGTGTCTATAAAGTTTTAGTTTCAGTCATTTATAGTTAAAGTTTGCGACTCGTTTGCAACTCACCCTTCAACTGGCTTGGTGCAACATAGATTTATGTGGCAACTATGTAGAAAATTCGAAACGTACCTGCAACGAAAGAAGAAAAAGGTAAATACACATGAAATTAATATCAATTAAATTGTATTTTTTGTAATGTTGAAATTAAATTTTAATTACAGTCAGGTCAGTTTGTCTGCCCCATAAATTGGAGCAACTGCTGAGCTGCTTTTCCATAGTGAAAGTCTTGCCCAGCAACGTGGAAAATCTCGAATAATAAAAATCCGAGCAGCATTTTTCCATTACAGAACACGGAGGCAACTGTCAGCCTTTGTCCGTGTGCAACACAGCGACCGGCGTCATAAATATCACATTTGTGGCAGACACACACACACACACACATGCTGTGTATTATACACACGCATACAAATGCAGCTTTTCCGTCTGGCGGCATTGTGTTTAGTGCTGCATACATCGCGGCGCATCGCATTTGCCATTTTATGAGGTGCAAATAAAAAGTTACCCATAAAAATGCCATAGACATGTGTAGGAAAAAACATCTCCGGGGCAAAGGCAAACCCAAAGGCAAACAGCGCATAAAAATGCATGTCTGGCAAACAAGCAATCGGAAATGGTGTGGCATGCCAGCTTCCTGCACCATGCCCCCAAAAAAGAGCGTGTTGTCTTGGCAGCCAAGCAGACTGGCGCCCAGTTCAGAAGAGGAGACAAAAAGCGAAAGCTGCAGCATCAAAGAAACAGAGAGAAAGAATAAGAACAAGAGAGAGATAGAAAGAGGGAGACGTCTTTAAAGTGCAACTACTTTAATTAATTTGATGAGGCTGCTGCCTGAAGTTGCCACTTCATCATGCATCATGTCATGCACAGGTGCAATTTATTAAACACTCAAAGGGGGCAGAAGGAAGACAGGATCAGTTGAAGTATCACGCTTCAAATAGTAATCCTGACAAAGCCAGCGCCATTTATTATTGAACCACTGCCGACAGTCAAAGCTACTTGCTACGTGCCACGCCGTTGCAAATGCAACAAATTATTAGTGCACAAATAAATTCAAAGGAGAGAGAGTACGAAATCGATGTATAGAAATTGATTGTCAAGTTGAGCTCAAGAATATTAAATAAAAGTGCAGTGAATACTCCTGAATTACTAAATTAATCATCTAACATTTATCAAAAAAAAAATTGTGATAAAGAGCAGATGTCCAGTTTCAATTTAATATAACTATTATTGTACCATCAAATTAAATATTTAATCCATATTTAATAGTTTTGTTATGTTATTTCATGTATCACAATCACAAAGTTTATTGATAACTTTCGATTAATTATCGAAGTTCCATCGATTTTCTTTAATCGATGTGGGCTGGTGAACGCAGCCATCGATTCAAATAGTCAGTGACAAAAGGGTTAGTCAGAACGATAGATGGCGAGAGTAGAAAAGAGCGAGATAGAAGCAGACAAAGCGAGTTAACAAACTTTAATTAGACAAAGTAAATAAGATAATTAGTAGAAGCCACAAGCCAGCAAGTTAGCCAAATTGAATTAGTTACGTTTACTTAGCGTCTGATTAAATGCATTATTAAGTCAAGTTAAGTGCACGATTATATTTTGTTTTGTATTTTGTGGCAAGTATAAATCATTCAACGGATGTGAAGACAGGCAGCAACAAAGTTGCTACAGTTTATTCTTAACAATTTTTTTTCATTCGCTTTTCTTGATACCAAAAGGAAACGAAACGAATCGATGCGGCAAAAAAGTTGTTATCAGCGTCGCGACATCTGCAACACGAAACAGCAAACAACTTGAGAGTCGACAGTTGAGAGACGCCCCCAATACAATAGCCGGACAACTGTGTGTGGAGGTGCAAATTTCAAAGAGTGTGGGGAGAGGAGGGGAGGAAGGAAAACTAACAAGTTGGCAAGAAAGGAGCATAAAGAAACCACTTAGAAGCCAAGTCTACTGCCATGTCCTGTACAGACACTTTGGACCCCGGTCGAGCGGCCATAAAGGTGACAATAACTTAACGAGCAATGAACCTACAACAAGCAAAAGCTGCAGTTGTTGCTGTTGTTGATTCCCTTCTTCTTCTCCATTTTCTTCTTCTTTTTGTTGTTGTTGCAACTGCTCTTGACGTTTTGCTGACCGGCGACATGGCGTAAGGAAGTGCCACTAAATTGTTGCAGATAAGAATAGCAGCAACAACAACAAACAGCATGTGGTCGCAAGCACAACTAAAACTGGTAACTGAACTCTTCCCCCTCTTTATCTCTCTCTCTGGCCAGTCTTCCCTACATTTTCCTCGCTGCACAGTGGTTCTTTTCTACACATAAGCTCGGATTAGTTATTAACATTGTCTACAAATTTTCACTCTTTACTCTGAAAACTATTTTATGCAAGAAAACTACCAATAATTTTAGTTAACTTTCCTTTTTCTTTTAATATGTGCTATTAATATATATTTTATTAGTTAAATTTAAAATAAATACGGAATAAATAATTTTATACTTTTTCAACCAATTATCAAGCCAAAAAAAAAAACACTAAAAATAAAGAATTATATTAGTTATAGAGTTAAAAAGAAATGTCAACAATTTTTTCAAATTAAAAGCCTCCGCTAAATTGACAAAAAGGACCACTGTGGCCGGCGTCATTGTCCGGTGAAGCAGAACAGAATGTTGCCTGTTGTGCATTTTGATCAGTCGTATTAAACATGTGCAGCAAACGCGTCAATTTTTGGCAGTTATTTCGTATTGAATACACTCACAAACATTCACGTGTATACCCGTACAATGGTGCGTATGATAAATGGCAGTTGAACTACCTTTTGGATTTGCACGTGCGGAATACACACACACACACACACACACACAGAGCAGACAACGAACCCGCAGGCCAAAAGTAAACTGAGTGAAAGCAGAAGGCAGATAGGTGAGTAAAGAGGGGCGGTGGGTGTGACAGTCAGACTCGGAGACCCTTTAAGCATGGCATGCGAAATGAGCTGTTGAAATGGCAATTTAAGTGACTGTCGAGAGCAGTTTCTCCTGCTTTTTTTGGCCGGAATAAAAGCACAAGAAGCTCAACAAATTCTACAAATGCACTTGAAAAAGCGCTGCCAAAGGGCAACAAATACTTGTGGGCAAATAATTTGCACTCACTGTCAGTCAGTCAGTCAGTCAGCTAGCTGTATTTGTTAGCTGTATCTCTGTATCTGTATCTGTTGTTAGCTGTTTGCTGTATCTCATAGTTTACAGTCTGACGCCTTTGCTGCTGGAAGGCGTCAGCCAGCTTTTCATTCATGATGGATGCATTTGCCAACAAGCACACACACACACACACTTCGAGCAGACAAGGTAAGAAATTAATGCATCAAAGCGTCCCAGACGACGCCCGTCGCTCAAGTGGAAGACACTGTCAAAGAGAGGATGCGGAAACTGAAACTGAAGCTGAGGAAGTAAGTGCTGAAGCGTATATAAAGCGTTTGTCGCACCACCATCTAAACGCATTAAAGACGCTCAAGAAACTCATGTAAATCGCCAACTGACCAAATGATTAATTGACAATCTCACGGACGTCCAGCTGATATTTACAGTTGCCATATCAATTGATCCCCCACTGTGAACTGTTGAAGCTTATTTGAATTAATGACTATAAAAGTCGCGATAAAAATTATTTATAAAATCACTAAAATTTTAACAAAGCGTTAAAAGGGGAAAACCCAAACAATGCTCATTTAAATATTTGTGAAATAAAGAAAAGTTATTAATAATAATTTAATAAAGTTAATTTTAATGTCTTTTTTATATATAAACGCACAAAAATTACAATAACAAATAAAAGTGTACAGCTGTCAGAGTTGATCATTAATTTTCGTGGAAAACCGCGACATTACTTTGTAAATGTGGCAATTTTCTTTTAAGAGTTTTCATTTTCTATCTTTTTTTTTGTTTTTGTCAGAAATATCATCATCATTTACATGTTGCGTGCCACACAGTGAAGCCGCAAGTGTATTTACGTGACATCACCGATTCATTAATCATTTGCAAATGAAGGAAATCAAAATGAAGAGGGGGAATGGAAAGGGTATACGATCCTTGTCTGCAGGCGAATGCATGCAGCAGCTGCATACAGTATCATCCTCATAATCATCATCATCAACATAATAAATCGCCCCTCAGCCTGACAAAACTCTCACTTTCCTTCTGGCAATTAAATGACTTCAACTCTGTCACTCAGTTAAGCTCGCTTTTAATTTCGTTGCAGAGACGTTAAGAAATATAAATAAAAAACGCAACTCGCAACTTTTCATTAAACAAAATTAAAATGCTGATGACGCGACGCCAGCAAAATGAAAGACAAACTGCAGCAAATATAAAGCAAAAATTGAAAAAATAAAAGCAAAATAAAAAAAACAAATTGTACACAGAGCAAAGGCAAAGAAAAAACTTAACATTAATCATTACAAGCGCAGACAAAGCGTGGAGCGAGTGGCGAGGGATGGGGAATGAGAGGGAAGGTGGAGGTGAGTGGTGGGAGGTTTCATTTGAGCAGGCGCTGGAAAATTGTCGCGTGTGTGAAGAGTGCTCATTTTTTCCCCAGCCATTTGTTTGCTGATGCTGCAAAAAAGGTTGTTGCAACAATGCTGCGTAGTACTTGCAACATGCGGTGGCAAGACAAATGCCAGATAATGACCCCCATGTAAATTAACAGTCAGCCAAAAGTCCCAGCAAAACACAACGCATGGGTATTTCCCCTTCACACTTATGCATATATCAACACACACACACATATACAGTTAGCCAAGTAATTGCTTGGACCAAATAAAAGATTTACACATCTGGTTTTTTCCCAAATTTATGAATCCATTGGATACTTTATATTCTTCGCCAAAAAAAATATTGCATGTGAATTTTTTACTTTGTCAAAACAAATACTTGGGTAACTGTATGTGCTTTCTCACACAAACGAAAACACATGTTAAGCGCCATAAAGTATGCTATATAAAAGGCAAAAGTTTACAAAAATAGACAGGATCATACAGACCACGGGGACTCCCCGACAGGCGGCACGTCATTAGCCTGGCACATTAGTCCTGAGTAAGGGGCGGGGAAGAGGGAAATGGTTAGGGAGGCAACAACGTCGACAACTTTCTCGATTTGCCAGCCACAAAAATACAAACACGTGGGAAAAAGCAAAAACTTGATGCGGGTCGAAGGAGGCGTTGCCTCAAAAGTATGCAGCAAAAGTATCTATACGGCTGCAAAGGACATTAAACCCGAGCCGACACAGAAAAAGAAGGAGTGAGGAGGTGAGAGTGGTAGGGAATACTGCAGAGAGAGAGCAGCGATTGCGCAGGCGCCATTGGGCGCTATGGGCGCCTCTCGATAGGCGCCTGAAAAAAGCTTTTACTACCAGCAGCCAGCCGGCCGGCATTCCCGTGGCCATGGCCATGGCCGTGACAATGAGGCAGCAATGGCCATGGCCATGGCCATGAAAGCCACCTCAACTCAATTCAACTCCAGCAACCTCCAGCCATTGAATAGGCGCCTGTCCTTGCACTTGGCCTTTGCGTAGGCGCTGGGAAGCGTTTGCCTCGCCATTGACTTTGACTCTGTTTTTATGTGTATGTTGCGTTGGGACAATTTGGGTTGCGTAAAATGTTAATAAACTGCTGCATGGGAAAGTAAAAGAGGGGAGAAAGGCAGGTTGGTAGGGCAGGGAGGGTAGTAGGAAGCTGTGGCAGGGGCCTATTCGTCTTTCGAGTATTTGTCGGGTGCTTTGACCTTGTTGCCGGCAGGCATTTGGCAAATGTGCGGCACGCAGACTTTAGCCCCAAGTCTGACGCATTTATATATTATTTAAACGAAGGACAAGCGTTTCTCTCTCTCTCTAACACACACATATATATATACATATGTATATGTATGCGTGGGAAAAAAGGAGCTGAGTGTTCTTGGATCCTTGGGTGTTAGGCATCTGACATCGTTGAGCTTTAAATTGCCATTTTATGGCATTTCGTTTGCACAGACACAATTTAATATAAAGGTGTCTGAACCGACTGAACAATAAATAGCTGCGATCAGAGTGGAGAGCTGAGAGCAATAAAAGTAGCACGTTTCCATTTTCTTCATTATTTGCATTTTCCTTTGTTTTCATTTTCATTTTTTATTTAAATCTCTAAACAGAATTTCAATGTGCCCTTTTAAGTTTGCGAGGCTTTGTCATAAAATTGATTGGCATTTCGGTTTTTTGCGTACAGCAGGTGTAGAAGTTGAAACGATTTGTTTAAGGTCACTGGCTGACCATCATCAGGGCTAAGAAAAGTGGTCAGCTGACGCTAAATGTTTGTGCAAAACTTTTGCGCCTAATTGGAAACTTTGTAGACGCTCAGAAGTAAAAAATAAAAATATGTATTAAAAATTCGATAAATTGAAAAGTGAGAGGCAAGGATGCAATGCAGCACAAGTAGTTTCAAAAGCTTAGCTGTATAACCTCATAATGTTGGTAATAAAATGAGCTTAAAGCGCATTATAGTCGAATGTCGGTGGAATGTCGGGAGTTTGGATAATGGCGCCAACTTGTTCCCTCTTTCATTTTATGGCCAGAAATTGGTAATTTCGTGCATCGATGGCAGACGAGAGCACGACGAAGGCCAAAGAGAAGGAACAGGGCCAAAAGGGCGACGCATACAAATTGTCCATAAAAGACATTGCATTGGATCAAAGCAGTTTTCTATTATCGTTGGATTATGCGACATAAGGAAGACAAGACGTTGATCAGCCTTATACAGTAAGTACATAAGTATGTATGTGTGTGAGTGTGTGCCGCGATGTCTTGTGTTGATTAGAAGCTGGCAGAGAGAGTGTACAGTCCATTAGATGCACATTGTGTGCGGGTTTTTAAAGAGTGTCTCGAAATAAAGTATGGATTGGGAAAATAAGAATCAGGATGCACTTGAATAAAAAAAGACTTGAAATAATATCAAATAAAATTAGTGAAACAGACTGGAAGCTGAATAACGACATTTCAATATGCTTATATTTAAGTAAATAGTAAGTACTTGACTTTCAATCAGGGAACAGAACGGTTATACTCCTTAAATAAAATATGGCGATATAATTATTATTAATGCTCAATAAAATACTAAATTTTAATATTTTGACTCAAAAATCGCAAACATAAATAAAACTTCAATATTTATTTAAAAGTTGCAGAATTTTACTGTCTCTTTTTCTTTAAAGCAACTCTGCTGCTTATTTATGACTCTCACATTTTGCAAATGGCATTTCGTTTTATGATAAATGATTGGCCATAATTAAAGTGGCCCATTCTGCGGTTTTTCGGCTCTGCCTGCAGCACATACAAAACACGAGTCCTGCTTCTGTTGCAAGAGAGTCCTGCTCTGCGGCGCAATGACCTCAAGCACAGGACGTTAAGAAGAAGCAACAACTGAGCAAAAGTTAATAATGTGCAGCAGGCGTTTGGCGCAGTTTTCAATGACTGGCAGCCTGTGTTCCTGCCGGCTGAATGACTTGGCCAAGTGGATGAGTGGATGACTTCCTGTAGCTGCCACAACAGAGGCAGCTGGAAATGAGCTCCAAAAAAGAAAAAAAAAAAGGACAGAAACTACAAAAATAAATTGGAAAATGGCGTTATACCTATGAGCATAAAGTCTATATACTATATAAACCCGTACCTCGACATACTTCTGCAGTTACTTACAGCTGCTGTTAAGGACACTAGTCTGGAATTTTTACGACTATGTTGTACACTACACAACACGGCCTAATTAATATTTTCATAGTTTTGTTTATGCACAAAGTGGCCTCATTTCAGTATTATTTTTTTTTGCATGTAAATGCGCACAACAAAGAAAAGATACGTGTATAATAAATAGAAATTTTCTGAGTGCAAGAGTACGGCGTTAAAAATTACTTTTAATTTTATGTAAACTCTACAAATTAAGCAATTTATTTTCATTAACGCAAATAAAGGCGACCCGCACATAACTAACAATAACCGAGCTGAAGTAAAGAAATGATTTCGACGCCCTCAAGCGTGTCTCCCAAACCGCCTTAGCAACAACAGAAACAACAATAAAATCATGCGAAAAATTTTTGAAAATAAATATGAAAATTTACAGTCGTCTTGGCCATATGTTGACAACATACTGTGAACAGAAAATAATTAAAAAGAAAATG
Organism: Drosophila innubila; assembly: GCF_004354385.1. Classification (NCBI taxonomy): domain Eukaryota; kingdom Metazoa; phylum Arthropoda; class Insecta; order Diptera; family Drosophilidae; genus Drosophila; species Drosophila innubila. The sequence goes on from NW_022995380.1 coordinate 9,196,930, forward strand.
TTGCAAGTAGCAAGCAGCGAAAACGCAAATAAATCAAAGTCAATTGAACAACAGAAACATAAAAGTTAAATGTGCTACTTAAATGTGCCACAGAGACACAGAGCAAATGAAACTTGCCTTGAATCGAAAATTATTTGCGCATTAATCAGATTTATTGTCCACAGCGCCAGCCTAAATACTTGCGAGTCTATAGATACATATGTATCTCAGAGTCTAACGAGTAGTTTCTCTAATAGACATCTGGGGGCGAGACAATGCCGAACAACGCGAACAACCGAAACAATAACAACAACAATAACACATACTAGAAACAGGCCTTAGGTGTCTCTTGAGTCGAGTTTTTGAGGGTGGCTAATGACTGCACAGAGATAGATTATGTCATCGTCAACGTTGCGGCAAATGTTTTAATTAAATTGTTCGACAAACTCAAAATGCAATCGTCTCGAGAGTCTTGAGCGTCGCGCACACATAAATCTCAAAGCTGTCATTAGAAATTGTGGCAAACAATTAAACTAATATTCAATAAATATAGCAAACGAAACTTGTACATGTTTTCAAGATCTTTTATAATCGCATATATATATTTTTTTGTATATAAAATAATGTCTAGAGTTGGGTCATTAGCTCTAAAACAACAGACATCGACTTACAGTGATCATCATCGTTGATGAACACTTGGGAGCGCTGTCAAGCAGTTGACGCTCATCATCATCTTGAACAACATCATGATTATTGCTCATCAGCGCAATGGAAGCAAACTTACAGCGAACATTATGTCAGTCAGCTGTCAAGCAATGAGTCTCCAACTGAAACCGAGTCTGTGTCTGTGTCTCTGTCTCTGTCTCAGTCTGAGACGAGCTTCAATTGCAGCCGCAACAAAGCAACAACAACAAGTAAAACAATGCTTATATGAAATTGTTTGTTGCCAAAGTTTGTTGACTTGTCGCTGCTTGAGTTGTCCGCAAACAGAAAGAAATACTAACCGAAAACATTTGTTTATTTAAATAATTTTAATATAACAAAAATATAAATTGTTAAGCCATTACAAAATGTTGTTAATAATTTTCAAATAAAAACCATAAAATGTGCAGCATTTTTCCCTTCTCTCACCCTTCCTCTTTTTCTCCCCCTCTCTCTCTCTCTCTGTGCGTCACGCAGCGGGGGCCAATTTCACTTGCAACCAAATGAAGCGTTAACTTGAAAAATTGCAAACCGTTGCGGTTCACTGCGATTCACAACAACAGTCGGCAGCTGCTGCCGCTGCCACGCCGTTGCATGCAACAAACAATGCAACATAAATATGTCCGTCAAGCCAAACCTTAAAAATTTTCAATTAACTTTTGCGCACAGCAAAAAAGAAATATAATATAAGCAAGAAAGAGAAAAATTGCAGTGAAATTTATAAATTGGAAAAATGTTCACATATTGCACAAATTTTAATAAGCTTTATAACTTGTAAAAAAGGAATTATTTCTTCTTACAAAAAAATTAAATTTTTTAAAATATATTCATCCAAATATGCAAATGTAGTTTTAAAATTTTAATAAAAGAAAATGAAATAGTTAAAGTCGTAAAATCTATATGAAGTACAACTTCTAAGCAATTATAATAAAAGAATATCTTAAAATGATATTAGCTACTCGTAAAAAGTCACGACTTTATGAACACTACGACCTTGTTGCACTTATTGTTTTCGAAAAACCAAGAACCGATAACAAAGCCTAGCTATTGTTTATCGATACGTAAATGCGCACTCGCACTTGTATACATTAAATTGAAATTAAATCATAAAAATTGCCAGACGAGGCTTTAGTTTTGTGTGATTTGTTTGTGGGTGTGGAATCGAAGACTTTACGAGCCCAACTCTAGACAGATCAGTCAGTAACGCTAGCAAACTCCAATAAAATTCTACAAGCAGCAGGTATGCTCTACGGAAAAATACCCTTTGTACTAAGATATGCAATAGTAGACTCTAAATAGTTGAAGTTATACTGAAAGCATCTCAACGACAACAATAGAAACGAGCTGACTGATTGATACTTTAAGTAAGCTCTCTATAGTTTTCTTTCTATCTCCCTAAATCGCCATGTCATATATGCTTTTGACCATTTTCTACGTTTTTATTGTACCCCTTTAAACTATTTAATGTGCACAGGGTACATAAAAAAATATAAAATAAAATACAATAAATTGGCGTTGATTTTAATGCACGGTTTTGTTTTGTTTTGTTTTACGGTTGGCAATTGTTGTTGAGGATTGTAAACAAATTCTTAATTGTAGACGCTGGCAATGCAAATTACGTTTCACGCTTTCTGTGTGGGTTGACTTTCAAGTGTATTATTTCTACTTGTTGTTGTTTCGAATTGTTTTTATTTTTTATTTTTTAGGGTAAGCAAGTACATTGATGTGTGAGTGAATGAGTGTATTGAGTACTCGTTAACATCAAAAGTCAATGCATTTTTAATTTGTTTAATGCGCGCGTCGCATTTGTCGTTACAATTAGCGCTCTCAAAAGCTGCCACAACAAAGCTCAAGCTTGTGTGTGTGTGTGTGTGTGTATGCTCACATTAAGTCAATATCAATATGAAATGCATGGAACAGGCCAACAGACAAGCAGCAACAGCAGCAGCAGCAGCCTGAGGCTAATAATTTAACAACAATTTGACATATTGTGGATATGGCAAAAGTTCAACAACATTTCAATGTCGCTCGCTTGGATCTAATCTCTGACTCTCTCTTCATCTATCACTCTATCTCTGTTCCTCGGTCGACATTATCCTGCGCCTGTTTTTAGGCCTAACGACGGGAAATGCCACCTACGCAACCACAAAATGATGAGAAATTTGAAATGAAATTTTCGCCTCCAAATGCCATTCAAAATTGTGGCCTCGCAAAAAGGACATAAGCGGTGCATTGACCTAACAAACAAATGTTTTGTGTATATGAGTATTTATGTATATATATGCGCTTTGGGCTAATTTTAATTAAGCGCAAGAAAAAAGACGCAAACAATAGACCAAGTCTGAGCTGCCACTCTCCAAAGCAGACGAAAGTGGAAGCTGGAATATATATATAGATATATATGGAGGCGGGGGAAGGTACCTCTAGCAAACACGCATAATTATTCATTTTGCAACGTCTTGTGGCACAGGCACTTGAGCAAATTTCTGGTTTGTTTGATTGCAAGCAATTTGCGCTCGGAAAGGCAAAAGATGCAAAAATTGAAATAAATGACAATGGCTGCTTGATAACAAAAAAGGGGAGAGAGAGGGAGAAGAAGACACACATACACACATTGTCTGACTGTTTGTCTGTCTGTCAGACATTGCAACAGCAAATGTTGGCAACATGTTGCCATGACAATGACTGCGGATTCTATCAATGCTGATGGCGCCCGTCTGCTGCAGGGCATGTCTACCACAATGCACATCAAATGCTTAAATGACAACAGCAAACAACAACAGCAACAAGAGCAGCATTCAACGTGTGACAATGTTGCTTGTGGCAAGTACAGAGCGGGTGAGGAGGGGGAGACGGGTAGCGACAGTTACAATAAATGTCATGTTAAAGGCAGTCAAGCAACAAGACGCACATCATTTTCAGCTGCCAGACCAAAAGCAGACTCTCCAGACTCCAGATGCCACTCAACATTCAACACTCAGCACTCACTGGCAAACATGGCCCACAGTCATTTACCTGTCTGTCTGTCTATTCGACGTGTGGTCGTGGCTAGAACTTTTGCATAAACTGTTACACTTTAAATGTGGTTTAAAACTGCAATAATTCAACCTTAAACTTAGCATGTTCCCTTTACATTCAGCTTGATTTCGTTTGCTTTTCGTTTATTATTTTGTTAATAAAATTCCGAACTAATTGTATGTATTCTTCATTTAATATAAATAAATAAAATAACAAATAATTTTTAAATTGAAATTTTATTTTTTCAATCACATAATTTGTTTCACCGGAATTTATATTTCAATGAGTCATAAAAATGGAAATGGACAAATTGTACTCTACTTTTGATCAGAATAAAAAAAAATATTATACTTTATTTTCCACCGGTGTTTATATTTTGATATTTTATGTAAATATATTCCCGATTTATAAATTATTTGCATTCAATTTTTGTTATAAAATTATTAAATATTTCTTATTTTGAGCTTTGATATTTAACTTTAAAAACAAGAGCTATATTATGATTTCTAAATTAAAAACTGAATTATTTTATCATATACTTTTTTTAACATAAAAAATCAGGAACCATTTTTAAATTCTCAATTAATAATCATTACGGTTTCTGAATTTTATTTAAAAGCAGTTCTAAATTCAGCGAACCAACTGCCACAAAAGACTACGCTGAGACCACACATGTGGCAGCGACAAGTCGCCGAACATTTGACATGGAGCACGGTGCAACATTCAAATCGGCGAAGCGTAGCCAAATGTCAGCCAAAAAGCTGCTATGAGTGATATGGTCATAAAGAATAACGTGCAACTGCAACACACTCACATGCATCTTTAGATACACACACACAAACATATATAGATAGACATTTCTATCCCATACATATGCAACAGCATGCATAAATATCTTTGAGTCTGCAATTTTTCGTTGCCTTTTCGAGCCTCAAAATTGCATAAATTATTCCCGGACTGGCGCCTACGAGACGCATTTCATATGTGGCACAAGCACACACACACATATATGCATACGTTTATGGGTTGCCACATTTTGCTGCCGCTGACATTTGGGCACAATCAATCTCTAAAGTGTCACCACTCCAAGAGTGTCAACTAACGTGCAAAATACTCTGACAACGTGCCGCAAAATGACTGACCAACTGTTCAGCCCGTTTCCATGGACACGCCCCCCGCTGAGCGCGTATTTTTTTCCTTTCGGAAAATGTCGGAAATCGCTGTCAGTCGAAATGGAAATGCTCAGAAACTGCAACATCTGTCCAGACCGAGCGCTTTTTTTAAACACTTTTAAACAGTTTAAAAAGAATAACATATTTGAAAATAGTTTTAGGGATAATAAAAAAACAATAATTGACAAACTGGCCAGCGAATGTTCTTTGCAAATGTTTGTGAATCGTATTTATCTATATGCATGCGAAATTTTAGCTCCAATTCACGACACATGTGCGCCACATCCAGATGAACGTGCTCATCAATCATTTATAAAACTTATTTTCTTATTTAAAGTTCGCTTTATTCTATAATTTTTGTGTTGTTTATTCCATTTTTATTTTTGGAATGCAAAGACAAAGATTGATTGGCATATACTAAGTAAAAAATTATAAATGATTCAGAACAAAGACTGTAAATTATCCGTCCTATGCAAAATATGGAGAATAAAAGTATTTTATAATACGTTAAAAGAATTATTGAATTCATTATTTAATGGATGAAAATATGTAATTTGTAAATTACCATAGAAAAATCTACCCTATTGACGAAATAAATGATATATTCCGTGTTTATAATTCAATCTTGCTAGTAATTCAATTTGTTATATTGTAAACCAATCTACCCACTTGCCATTTAGTAGCACAAGTAAACGAATTTCATTCTGAATCATCTATAGGACAACACCCCAAATAAGTACAAAAATAAAGGGAAATAAAAGTATTACAGTCCGTTAACAATTAGCAGATGTGGCATCAAAAGGCGACGCGTAATAAATGATGAAACAAGTTGACTTAAGTCGCAATGAAAACACGCAGCAGGAACTACCCGAATCTGGGACACAACAAATTTCCTTTGGGCAATTGCCAAGTCTTTGTTAATTATAATTATAGCTGATTAAAACTCAGACGAGTTGGGTTCAAAACTCCAAAAATAAAAAACATTATAAAAAATAAACTGAAATGTTGACAGCTGATGGAAACGTTGAATGGAGCGGGGAATGAATTCAAAAAGGACTCGCAGACAGTCAATGATATGGTCTGATTAAAAAAATCAGCGATGCGGCTTAAGAGCAACCCTTTTGGGAATCAAGTCACCAATTGCTGAATGATTAACAAGTTGACTTGTGTTAATTATTATGAGGAGATCCAGTCAAACCGGTTTGATTATGGTTAATCCTTTGGGCAAACAATGTACTACAGTTACGGCCAAGGGTTAAGGCTTTGGTCTGTGCCTGGCATTGCAATCAATGCAATCAGTTATCACAAAAAAAAAAAAAACAGTTTTCACTCATTTTTGTTATTTTAAAAGTTTTTATGAAAGTTGAATGGGATATCTATCTCTTTCTCTCTCTTCCCATCGCCATGGCGACCAACTTGTCTAGCTTAAGTTTGGACCTAAAACTTTGGATTGTCTGCGAGCCGACGTTTTCCAAAAAACTTTTAAAGCCCTTGAAATTGCAGCTGAAAGAAACTAGCATGGTTCGCTTTAAAACTTTTTTCCAAGCTAACGCCTTCACTTCTGCTTCTTATTCTTCTTTATTTCCACTCGAACTTATACTTATTTTTGGTTAAATCCTAGACAGTTAGTCATGGCAGGTTTATACAAATTTAATACGCCAACGCTTCGGATACGGATTCGGGATTGAGTTTGAGTTTGGGTTGGGTGTTTTGGTCTGGACGATTGCATGGCATTTTGAATGGCATTAAATATTTATAAATTCAATACAAAATGCAATTCGAAATGCATGCCAAGCGGCAGACTGCCAAAAACGAGAGAGAACGAAACAAAAATTGAATTGTAAAGTTTTTAAAAGCATCCAGACAAAAGCAGCTGGGAGCTTGCTGCGTGCAGACAACACATAAGTTGGCCAGGGATTCAAAGCCAGCCAAAGATGCAAAGATACACAGCTATAGATACAGCTGAAGATACAGCTATACATGAAGATTTGAATTCAGTTATTCAGAGCAAAAACATATAGAGCGCAGAGCGACAGGTAGCCGCAAATATTTTGCTATTGTTATGCATTCCTTTGCACCGCCTGCTTCCATCCATATGCAATCCTCGTCCTATACTTGGGCATTATCTGAAATGCAATTGCTGTCATTATTGTTGTGTCCTGCGAGAATGTGCACCATCCATGAAATATTCAAAGTAAACTCCAATGCTTTGCATATTGTACCATATCTCCATATATGAGAGCTTTCCTCATTTATGTTTTCATGAGCCAAACCATTGCCACACACAGAGAGGGAGAGTCTGCAAGCGTCTTCAGCTAATTGTCACTTGTGCAACTTGTGTGGTCCATCAACACATCATGACAGACCAGTTTAATAGCCGCTCGACTATATAATGTCACGTCATATCAATAAAACAGCCGCAGCATAATATCAAAACAATCTACTATAGAAATTTCCTTTTTGACTCTCAACTTTCTGCTGATTTGGCAGATTTTTATACCGACAGACAGAGAACTTGACGACATTTGCATAAGACACAAGTGTAAACAGAAATCTAAGACAACTTAAGCATTTAAATAAACTGCAACGAAGTAGAAATACTCTCGCTAAAAGTTTTCGTTAAAATATATAATTTGTTTAATTATGCAACTTAAATTTAAATGACATAATCATCAACTGCGAGCTGCGTAATCATAATGAGAAATTCCCCTCCACAAAATAGCCTATCAAAATGTGTACTTCCCATAATATTGCGACATATGCCATATGCATGTGACACCTAAACAACAACAATAACAACAAATTATAAATAAATAGAAGCTTTGCTGACGTTGCTAACAATTTTCTTGCATTCTTTTTTTTTTCTAGGAATTTTGTCTTCTTCTTAAAATCAACAGCTGGAAATGATCTGAGCTTTACGCTATGCAAACAATTAAACACCAACAATAACAACATCCCTCGCCTCCTCGGTCCATGCATCCCCTGTAGTATCCATGGCCTGCCCCAAGAGCGTATCCAATTGCCAGATTGCCTAGGCAGGCAGCTTCTTTTTCCCTACGTTTATCGCCAAGTCGTATGTGTAACTTCTGAGAATTTTCAAGCAGCCCATTTGTGAATGAATGCTGAACTGAGTGTACAAACGAGTACGAGTATAAATGAATAGCGAATGAATGAGCTTTGTCGTACAATAAAGCAAGAATCTACGGATTAATGAAAATAGCTCACAAATTTAACTATTTTCCCCTGCATATGATAAGTGCAATTAAAGTTATTATAATTTGTGGCAATAACTCACCTTAACTTGATAAGAATTTAAGCGCGTCTTTGGCAGCAAATTGAATGATGAGAAATCCACGCGACGTGAGAAGATGCCATTGCAACCAGATGTCGAGCTGTAAATACAAAAGACATAAAAGATAAGAAAATGCAATTTCAGAAAAATAAATGTGAATAAATCTATCTAAAGTAAATGATGATAGACTAAATGGTATGCTGTATCCTATCCTATATTTTATGTAGAATTTTAACCTATTATCATTATTAAAAAAGAGAGATGATTTCTTGAGAATCCAAATTAAAGATAAAACCAACTATGTATATTTCTATCCTGCTATCAATACAAACTCGCTTTCCGTATTCCCAGGGTATACAAAATATGCTTATGATATATAAATAAATATGTATTGCTTTTATTATGACAGCTTTTCTTACACTCCTCTCTCGCTACCACGAATCATCATAGAATTACATATCGAATGCTGGCAGCAGCTTGACAGCAAACGGAAATTGCATGCACGTTGCACAAAGTGACGTCTCAGCCAGATAAAGATTTCCTTTTTAGCCACAAAGTGCACGTAGTTGAAAACGACAATGACTAAAACTAAGAGAACTTTATACTTATCAAACTATATATTTGTTACTATATTTCGAACACAAAATTATATTACGTGACATTTGGAATTGTGATTCTAGCTAAGAAACCGAAATTTAATTTACATAACAATGATCTAATTCAAATATGTACGAATAAAAGGAAAATACTTAACACAACTTTAAACTTGATTATCTTCGCTTGAGAATTGTTTCTTCTTATGACTCGAATGTAATTTCTACTGACGTCACTGGGAATGTTTTACTTTTAAATATTTAAAAAAAAAAAAAAAAATTAAAGCATTTATAGCAACAAAAAAAACAACAAACAAACCGAGCCAAAAGTGGGGGTAAAAAAAAATGAAAAATTGAAATAAATAAAAGCAAATATAATACTTAAAGCTGGTATTTTGTTTTGGTTGTTGTCTTTGTGCTTTGTCACGGGCTGTTGAAGAATTTCGTTGTATTTTTTTTGTGCATAATGCCAAAGCAAATAAAGTTATCAACAATTCTCAATAAAAAGCAAATACAACAAAACGAAGAAATGTAAGAAAAGGAAACAGAGAGCGAAAAAGAGTGAAAGGGAAAGAGAGACAAAATAAAATGAAATAAAAGAAGAAATGTCGACAGCAAAACAAACGAATGTTTTGTTAATTTTTTTTTTTTTTTTGCGAATATGTGTTTTAGCTGACCTTGACATTGAATAGATTAAAAGTTATTGCTTATTTCGTTGCTTTAATTGTAAAAGCAGCAACAATTTGATGTCTTATCTCTCAAGCTTTCACAAGCTAGGCTTGCAAGAGGGAGAAAGAGAGAGTGCAATTATACTCCTCCTCCCTCATCATTCAGTGCAAGGCCTCTTATCGAATTAGCGCAATAACAATAACAAATTTTAAGTACACTAAAAGCAGCGACTATTTTTAAAACAAACTCAACTTCAAGTGCTGCTAACAATAGTATAAATATCCATAAACACATACATATGCATACGAATCACAATGCAAGCAACTTGTGGACTTTTTGTTGTTAGTCAGCAAGTGTTTGTTTTGCTCGACATTGATACCCTGTAAAAGATTAAAATGTTATACTAAAATTGAGACGGTTTTTTTTTCATATCATAAAACAATAAAATTAATTTGATAAAGAAAAGAGTTTGTCTAATTTTCTTTCTTTCGAACTAATATACGTCTACTTTCGTAAACCCATGCTGCAGGGTATTTGCTAGTCAAGCTGCTTCAACTCGGGGGCCTTTGTTATTGTGTCTGCCGTTTGTTGACTTTTTTGTTACTCAAATTTTATAATATGTATTGCATTCTTATTTACACCTTCGCCTTTCGTGTGTCGATTATATAACATAAACAAAAGCGTGCAAAAATAAAATATAAATAAAAAATTAAGTGTAAAAACAACAAACAGCAGACCTTATGGCTACGTGTCTGCTGCCACCCCACCTCCACCCCTTTCTCTCTCACCCTCTCTCTCTCTCTTGCTGCTTCGACATTAGTCATCTGCTCGCTTATCGGCGAAATTTTAAATTTATTATTAAACAATTACACAATTAACGGCTAAAATTGTGAGTTCACAGCGACGGCTGTTTATTAAGTCATCAAAAATGTTCAACTAAATAAACAAAATAAAATCATTTCAATTCTTTTTACTCTATTGACATTTAAGATCGAACTTGAACAGCTTAAGGCAAATGATCTTTCATTTTTTTCGCCCAATGCCCTTTTTGGCCGGGTCAACAGTGCAATCCAAGCCTACATTTAGAGAGCGTGCGAAATTGTAGCAATGCTTGACTTTTTCATATTTTGGCCAACAACAATTGGTTTATAGTCTTCTTTTTTTGCAGCTGGTCAAACAAATATGAACAAATATCTGTTTAATAATGTTTATTATTGTTTATTAATGCAAGCGGGTTATATGCACAACACGGCTAATGAATTTTAATGTCTGTTGAGATTATTTTTTGGGACCTTCTGAAGCACGTGTGTCGCTGATTGCCGACTGACTGTCGACTGCGGGCTGTTGACTGTTAATTAAAAGCTGTTTGAATCGTTAATTTATTCATTCGAATATATACGAATACGTATATATCGTCAAAGGTAAATGGGTACTCCATTTATATGCCAAGCACCCGCAAACCAAATGCCAGCTCCAGCTGAGCTCTATGTTATTTATAGGCAGTAACTTCGTCTTGTCAAATTGGAGTTGACTCCCCTCCCTAATTTCCTGTACATCCCACCCTCCCTCTATATGCACAACTTCTCAGAACAAAAGCGGAATTAGAATATTAAACATATAACACACAATATACAAGGCTTTTTTGGCCTTTTTTTAGGCTTTTGTTTGGTTTTGACGGTTCCGAGCAGCTGACTTTGACCTTGCGCTGCCAACACAAATTGTGGTAGATGTATGTGTGTACTTAACACATACACTCTAGGTTAGACCGAAGCTTCATAACTTGGCTATGACTTTTGCATCAGTTTTCACACAAAAAAACTAGGTCTGATATGAAAAAATTATGGTATTAAAAATAGTAATAACACATTGTTGTTGCTGCATTGATCTGCGACTGGGCTGTGTTCTTATATTCATTGTTGAGACCATTTTCTGTTTTATTGGTCTGTGCTTGGGTCAATGTAATGTCCACAAGAACAGCTCAATTAGCCAAGTTAATAAGCTTTTCCATCTCAACTTACAGATAGCAGAACAAATTTATTTTGGTTGCTGGGTCGTTTGGGCTACATGTTGCATATCGTTGGTACCTCGACGCTCCTCGTTGGCATCATTTATGTAAGCTTTAAAATTTCTCCATAAATGTTTATTAACCAAAGAAATTTCTCATACAGAAATTGACAGATCTATTGTTCATTTACTTGGTTACGAATATTCTACACATGATTTTTGACACGACATATATTGTCGCCTGGGTTTTAAGATGTCAGTACTGTTTCTATGAACTCTGTATATCATCCGCGGGCATTGGTGAGACGTCTTTAACTGGAGTAATATTTCCCTATTATAATACCTTGTTCTTGCAGTGTTGAGCATTTACTTTTGGCTAGTTGTCTTTTTATTCCGACGTAAATGTCTTTGGGAAAAGTCACCAAACTATGATCAATAGCTAAATATAAATATGCAAAACGTTCTATTCCAAAATTTTAAATATTTTGCAGATATTTTACCTAAATTATTTAGAGTAATTTAAATTCGTTGTTAACCATCATTGTTGTTTTAATATATTATTTTTGGCAGCTTTTATATTCAGTGAGTTTGCTTGTTGTTCAAATTATCTTGTTGTTTTTGCCTGTTGCTAATCTTATTGTGTACTTTTGGCTATAATTTCACACTAATTTGTAAATTTGCTTTTAATGCCAAAGACAAAGAGAAACTGCTACAAAATAACTCGAATTTTTTTATCTACAATTCTGTGATGAAACCTGCAACTCTCAGTCAAATTAAATGCAAAAATGCTAAATGAATTGAAGACAATAAGAACAATAAGAAGAAGAATAATCAAGAGCAGCTGCTTATTGTTGTTGTTGCTGTTTTTGTTAGATGGACGAGCTGATGTTGCATCCATTTGGATTGCTTCAAATCACTTCATTCCGTTGCAATTTTCAATCACGTGCTAAGTGCAGCCACACAGACGGAAAATAGAGACGATTTGTCTGCCAACGTTAGCATGCAACATGGAGGGGCAACAACAGCAAAAACAAAACAAAGCAATGGCAATTGCTGCAGCATAATTTCAGTGCACAAACAAAGCAAAAATGGAACTCGACCCCCAGACTAAATCGAGTGGCAACTATTTGCCCTATCACGTACAAATTAAAAATGTGAAATGCTTCAATTTGGTGCAAGCAATGCGATTACAACACAACTCAACACAACAAAGCAGCTGCTGCACAGCTGCAAATCGTATTTGGTACAACGGGGCGTATGAATTGTGATGGCAAAAACTCAACTAGATTGACTTTTTTAAATGTGTCTTTTGTTTCCGATTCGATACGATCAATAACAAATCAATTTAGTCAACAAACGTGCTTAAAAAAAAAGAAGTTAAAAAATTCATTTAAAAATGTTTATATGTTTCAAAAAGGTTTAAATGTTATTCGAGCAGCTGTCAATGAATCGATCGAGCTCTCGTTCCGCTTTTAATGGTTCGATTTTTGAGCTTTTGGACTCAATTTTGGTCAACGACAAAGTCGTCGTCAGCTGACAAACAAATTTGCATAAACATAAACATATTTTTAGTGTATGTATATGGATTTAGTATTCAAATTCAACAATTAATTGATGTTGCCAAGCAGACAAATCGTGTCTTAAATTGACCGACAATTTGTATGCCTCTTCCGTTGGCCAATAGATCAAACAGTTAATGAATTGATCGGCTTGCATTAAATGCCAAATGATATGCGAAACGATAATAACCAAAGGCGACAAATGCCATTTTGTGAGATGTTTTCAATACTCGAAATGGTCATAAGATTTGAATTTTGATAGTATAATTGCAGTGGTTGCTGTTTGACCACACCTAACAATAAATTTGAAATACATATAAAATAAATATCGAAATACCAAAGAGACGTACACAATTTTCGTGCATTCGCTATGGTTGCACCTCACGTTTTTCACATCAATTTTCGATGTCTGCCATCGTCATCGTCGTCCCCAAGACACAATTTTCAATTTTCAATTGTTTACGAGCAATGCTGCGACGAGTGTAGACTGTACTGTGAACAGTGAATTGTACTCGTATTTTAGATGCAATTGCAATTCCATTTTTATAGCTAGTTATTGATTAAATTTGGCACTTGGGCTACCAGACAGCCTGCCACGCCTCCCCTTAACAGCCGTACAGAGCCTCGGGCTTGAACTTTTTCAAGTGATATACACACAGTAGGACTACGGCCTATAAGCTCAACTGAACAGACTAAAGCTACCTGCCAATTTGTTGCCTCAAGTGCCGCTAGATAAACCAAACAACAGAAATGAATCATTGTAATTGCATGGAGCAGAAGGTGGAGGAGGGAGCAGTTTCTATTGCTGGCCGCTGCCGGGGTAGAAGGGTATCGACGATTGCGCATTCGAAATGCCAAAGTTGAATTCACAACAAAATCACTACAAAAAGTTATGTATTTCCCTTCAAAAAATAAAATTTGCAAAAAAAAAAAAACTATTTTACTTTTTACTTTCGTTTTATTTGGGGTTGTGATGCGGGGGAGAGCGGTTAGGGAAATGATATTCAAATTGCGAGTAATTTATTTACGATTCTCCAAAAAAGAAAACAAGTTACGAATTGCAAGTGTTGTTTATTTATTACAACTAAATCGAATTTGTTTTATCGTTGTGGGAGCGGTTTTGGAGAGGAAATGTTAGGCAAATGAAAATTATGGGAAATGCGATACGACAGCACAGTGAAACCTTGATAGAATGCACCTACCAACATTTAAATTATGAATGAATATTATTTCATAATATAATGTATTTTTCACATAAATGGTGCTACATTAAAATTCTTTGTTCCGAACACTTTCGTAATCAAATGAAATCGAAATATAAACAACTTAATGTTGAAATAATGTACGACAAGTCATTTAATTGAGAAATGTTCATTTTAGCGAGTCTTTACTGGCATCCATGAAAATGGTCAACCACATTTGGTCGACTGTTGCTCCCACAAACTGACCGCAAATCGCATCGCATCGCATCGCAGCATCGCATGGAACACGAACGTCGCCGACTGCAAATTGATTAATGGCATTAAATGTTTTAAACAATTTTCACCCGGCAGCCACAGCAGCAACAACAAGTTGTTAGTTGTAATGTGAAACCAAAAGTGGTTGTTGTTATTGCTGCTGATCTACGCTTATTAATGGTTGTTGTTGCTCTGCCCCAATATGGTCAAAACGGCAACCCGTTTTAACCATATCTGAACAGTGCAATCTTCAGCTGATATCAAATTGCGGTTAAGCTAACAACAAAATTTCTGGCCATTTCATAATTTGAGCGCAATTAATTGCGCAAATTGTGCAAATTGTGCCAACCGCTTGTGATTTACGTAGAAGTCCAAATGAATCTCTGAGATTGTAGCTAGAGAAATGTTGGCGTCAACGCAGATACAAATGTATCTTGGACCTTGCTTCAAATTACAATCGTGTCTTGTTCAAGTACACAACTCTAGTTAAATTAATTAATATTACATTATATATGTATGTGATAATAATAATAAAAATAGTGCATTTTATAGACCAACACACGAGCTAATTAAAATTCGCTAATAGCAAACAATAACAGCAACGATTGTAAAGCGGCCCACATGTTGTCAGGCGTATAACAATAAATACGTATTTAAAGTTAAAACTAATAGAGTAGTGGCTGTGGCTGATCAACTTTGGAAATACCCAGTGAACAGATCTTAATCAAATCTCTAGCAACCAGAAGTTATCGGTATCCAATACAATACCTTAATATACCATAATATTTGTGTAAAATGACTTTCAAATCATGGAGTTAAATTATCGAATTCTTAAATTAAATAAAAATGGATGCAATAGATTTGAAATGAATTTATTGATTTCATGAATAATACAATTTTTTTTTTAATTTCAGTCTATTTATGTGACTCCGAAAATATTTAAATTTTTTTAATTCGATTGATATAAAAAGCAATTGATGTCGAAATATGTTTTGCTTGAAGAATATGACCAACTCAAATGACTCTCATGTTATTGCTAATGATTTTCTCTTTACAGGGTATACAAATATGCACTTGAGGCACAATAGAGGCAGCATAAATCATAGCAAATGTCATTACAAAAAGGCCAGAGCATGTCAGATGAGATCTGTTGTCGTTGCTCGACACTAGCTCTGGTTGTTGCTGGACAACGACAACAACGACAGCACGCACGGGCCAAGAAATTGTCCACAATATTTCAAGGAGCAGTTTTGCCCCGCCTTGACTCCTACTCTAAGCAGTTTTAAGCCCAGTAGCAGGCAACAGGCGTGTGCCAGGCAATTGCCAATTGCCAGTTGCCAATTGGCATTCGAAATGCAACAGAAACGTGAATGTCATTAGAGTCAATTCAAAGTTGATGAGCGTAGTGAAGTCAATTCAAGTCAAATCGACTGGCGAATGGAGTTTAAAACTTAAACTAGTTCTCAATATGGACTACATTCTGGGTGCGGTTGTGCAGCACACGAATTCAAACTTTAACTTCTGAGTTAAAGTTAACAAATAACAAATAGCTTCAGATTCAGTTTGCGAAAAGTGCAAGAAACTCATAAATTAAACCGATTGTGAGAGTGTTGCTGTTGTTGTTGTTGCTACTGTTTTCAGACTGAGCCCAAGTCGCATCCACGTTCTCAGTGTGGTCAAATAAATAGAAAATTAGCCCAGACATTGGCCAGTCGAGACACAGAATCACACAAAAACGTACAAAATAATGCGGCAATATGTTGTTGCTGTTGCTACTACTGCTGCAACATAAAGAAACAAAAGCGGCAAGCACACATTAGTTGC
Organism: Drosophila innubila; assembly: GCF_004354385.1. Classification (NCBI taxonomy): domain Eukaryota; kingdom Metazoa; phylum Arthropoda; class Insecta; order Diptera; family Drosophilidae; genus Drosophila; species Drosophila innubila. Next base: position 9,213,199 of record NW_022995380.1, read on the forward strand.
CATAAAGGCAGCCACAAAAGCAATGGCCAACAACATCTCTCATTGCCGTTAATTAATTGCAAGCATCCAGGCGGGGCACACTCAGCGTATTTAATACCCAAAATTCATTTGGTTTTACTTGATTCTTCTATGAGTTTAGCTATAAATTTTCTGCGCCAGCTGCTAGTCTCAGACAAGCACAGGAAAAAAAATGCACAAAAACTTTATGAATAGATGCAAAAAGGTTAATGTCTGCAAAAAATATTCTATTGCTATCTAAATGTGCTCTAAAGCTTAAATACTTTAAAATATTTATTGAGCAGATAACACATTTTTTTTTAGTTGCTGTCAAATTTTTAGAAGCAGTTTAATATTTAAAATCATTTCTGTACACCAATCAATCATTTAAAGAAAGTAACAAAGATCCCATAAAGCATATTCTTCAATAGCCTGGGTAGATATTAAATAACTATATTGCTATCTTTAACCAATCCCATATCTTTATCACAAGCTATATGTTGACTTTTATCTATATTAGCAATCTCCATTTGTTTAAATATCTATATTTATTTTAAGGAATTGCAATATATTGGTTATTGATTACCAGCTTCTTCATACTTCAGTCAATCGGTCATTTTATCGCTTTTGGAATTCAGTTCATTTGATCGTAATTTTACGCACTTTAAACCCAAATTAAAACCCCATAAAAACTATACAGATTAGCTGTTATTTGACTACCTAACTAACTAGATAACTAATACAATCTTACCGTAAAAAAGTCGATAAGTTGCCACATAATAATAATTGATAGCGTGGTAATCGAACTCTCATCGCAAGTTTTGTGAGTCAGATATGTGGAGACATATGCCTTGAAATTAAGTACGATTTGCGTGTTAATCGCAAACAAATTAAAACTGTGGCAAAAACTGACACCACACACGCATACATGTTTGGTGGGGCAGACATGTATATATATAAAAGCTGCAACTTGTTAATGAAAATGCCACAAAATTCCCATAATGCATTCTATGCAACTTGCCGCTGTCTGTGGACAACTTCACGCTGCGCTGCCCAATGGCAACATAAGAAATAGAGACAGACAGACGGACAAACAGACAGACAGACAGATAGACAGACAGAGTCAGAAGAAACTGGCGCGCCAAGCTGTGAAAAGTCTCATTAGTTTGGACAAATATGCAATTTGATGTTAGTAGTGTTATGTTGTTTGGGTGTTATGGTGTTATAGTGTTATAGACACAACAGAGAGCAGCAGCCGCTCACTGCCAAATGTGAAAAGTTGCCAAGTTATTGCTGTTGCTGTTGTTGTTGTTGTTGAAACAGAAACCGCAGAAAACGCTGCCACGTTGCCCTGGTTGCCGCTAGGCGGCTAATGTGGTTGCTCGCGTGTTGCGGTGGCAAGTTCAGCCAAACAAACAGACAGTTGCACAGACAGCCAGACAGACAACGTCATAGATACGACATATGCCGGCCAGGCGTCTATTGCAGCTTTGCGACTTGATCCCTTTTTCATTTCTCATGCCACACGCACCGTTTTTTCATTTAAACTTTTTTTTGCAATTAAAATGAATTTTTACATATTTTTTTAATTATTTTCTGTCGCAACACATGTAGAAGCGTTGCCTGGCATACCAACTTTTTTTATTTTCTGTATTTTTTGTTAGTTGTTAAATTATTGATAGGAAGAAACGACAACGAGAAGTCTGTGTCCCTGTGGGAACCTGCAAAGATTTGTGCAAATATTTGCGATTGCAGTGCAAAGAGCTTAACGACTTTTGGCTGTTTTGTTTGTCTGGGCCCTGTTTGCCAGTCTGTTTGTTAGCACAACCCACACACACAAATACAGACAGAGACTCATATCAATGGCCAGACGCTCATTTACACGTGTTAGCCAGGCCCAGACATCTAATCGTTTGATTTTGATTTAATTAATGCCTTTAATTGGATATGTTCATATACAAATAAAAGCTGACATGTAATTAGTTTATTCCTTTTTCTCTCTATTTTTTTTTTTTTTTTTTATAGGTTAAACGAAGCTCAAAAACATTTCGCGGAATTGCCGTTAAATATTTAAACAGACTAGGCAAATTAAGCACTTAGTTTAAGCAAAGAAAAAACCCCAAAATAAAAAACTAAAACGCAACTCTCATGCGTAAACCTGGTGGCAGACCTGAGATTTAAAATCTTTAGGCAAATACGTTCAACAAGCTTAAAACCAGGCAACATTTAAGTTTGGCAAATCATATGCAAATACACGCAGCAAACTCAAGTCAAAGATGCGCAATTATATCTATGTATCTTTGTATCTGTATCTATTGTGGCATAACAAATTGAGCTGTCAGTGCGCCATTAGCAGCAGCAAGCGGCGGCATTCTTTTTTCATTTAAGCCAACATGAAAACTTGGCCAACAGAAAAAAAGTAATAATAATAAGTAAACTCAACAGATTTGAACTGAGCACTGGGCGTTGGCCCAAAAGCAGCAAAGATGATAATTAGGCAACATGAGTTGAGTTGAGCTGAGTTGAGAGCAATTGAGTTTCTTTTTTCTTTATTTTTGGTCATTAATTCCAATTGCCAATATTTTTGTAGCAATTTATTTGAGATGCTAAACAAAGGTGCTCACCGCGCGTTCTTCGTAGTTGTATTTGTAGCTGTATTTGTATCTGTATCTGCACTCCACCCATTTGTATGGCACAATTCTCGCATTTAGTCGCCCCCAACTGACACATGACATGACAGGCCGAAAAGTTTCAACCAAGCCGCAAAAATCGATCGAGACAAATCGAGGGGGCAACTGAGGCAACTTCGGCAAAACTGTCTGTGATCTGTCTATGAATGCACACACAACACACGCGTGATTTATATATTCAATTAAACTTGCCGCCGCAACAAGCCGCAGCAGCAGCAACAGCAACTACAACAAATCAACGAAACATTTTTCATTTGCCTCCAAATATCTTTCAAGACGTGTCATTGGACTAGACGAACTAGAAACAGATACAAATATACATGTATAGATAGTTATATAGATATAGTAAACTGAAATTTTAATTGCAATCATTTCAAAGCACAAAACATGTCTATTTGTTCATTACAAATATACTCAGTGTTAGCATATTCTCAAAGGGTGTATTGTTTATCATATGAATTAGTTCATTATTACTTTTAAAATAATTTGACTTAACTTGATTTTAAATAATTATTTTAATTGCATGTCAACTTGATGTTAAAATATATAAACATATATACTTTAATAATTTCAGGGTATCACATTGTTTGGTCAATGTCAAGTTGCAATATTATAATTGTGCTTTTCTTAATTTTTTAATAGTATTATTGTTAGGTATTGCCACTGTATTTGTTGTTGCTGGCGACTCTAGTTATTTATGGCCGACGACATAGGCTTAGATTTTTAATTAATTCAAGGCTTTTATGGCACGCTCGACGCTGACTGCGCTGCTGGCGCAATTATCGAAGCTCTTCAAAAATAACTCGCCTTGCCTTGCCCAATAATTGTGTAATTTTCATTTCAGTTTGTGGTCAGTCAACGCAAAATTTTAACTGCAAATTAGACAATAAAACAAAAGTCAAGCGGCGACGGCAACAATACAAACACCCCTCGTATTTAACCGGTCTTGCTGACTCACAACACTGTTAATGCCTATAATGGGGCGTTGGCGTGAAAATTCTTTAGAAAAATTACGGGGAAAATTAGTGAACGCTGACTGAACACTGCATATACAGTTGAGTGACCTTTTCGAAGAGCATTTGAAATGTGTGACGATGGAGAGAATATTAATAAATTAGCAGGTACAAAAAAAATGCATTTTGATAAAGCAGCACACATATACACACACACTTAGTTGGCAATGCATATTCATTAACCAACCAAAAATAAAACAAGTCATTCAATCGGGTAATTTAATTGGTAGCGGTATAAGCCTGACCAGCAGCACGTCAGCATAATTAGACCAAGACCAGGCCAACACATGTTGGCCCACGCAAGATGACAGCAATGTTGGCCAACAAATGTTAGGCTTGTTGTCGCCAGCGTGTTGCACCCTCAGCAAACAAACACAGACACACACATACATCAAATGTCAAACGCCGCCGTCACTCGGTGAACAGTGTTGGACATATCAAATGCCAGGGTCAGGTTAACAGCTCGAAACTGAAGAACTGGCCAAAAGTATGCACTGTTCAGATTGCCTGGTAGTCTTGGGCGCCACATTTTGGGCCCACCCGCAGTTGCGGCTGCTTGTTGCTTGTGAATTGGAGTGAAAACGCGCGTTTGTTAAGTGAAACACATGCAAATGAGATAACAACAACAACCAGTTACAACAACAATCAGTAGTAGAAGTAGAAAAAAAATTAAATTAAATTCATATGAAAATGTGGCAAGTGCTTGGTTTGGGATTGGGATAAAGCCCTGGCAACATGTTAAACGATATTTATATGCTTTTCACAGATTTCTTATTAAGATATGAGTTGTGGCAAGCAAAACGCCGCAGGTAGCCACTGTGTTGGTTATTGCCTCAGGTTGTTGCAGGTAATTGTTGTTCAAGTTATGACGGTAAAGGGCATTTTTCATGTGGCAACAACAGACGGTGGCAGATAAAGTCCGAAAAGCGGCACAATTAATTCAAAACCCTCATAGACAAAACAACTAAGACTAAAAAGGGCAAAGTAAGCTATGATAAATAGGTCTAGAATAGGATATACCCTGTAAGCAGTATACAAACACTTTATGGATATTTATTATAATTAGTTCAACACATTTTATTTAAATTTTAAATATGTACGTTTGATTTTTACGATCCCTTACATTTACATTTCATTTGCAAATGCCCACATTATAGGGTACTAAGCTGTAATTCCGCCTTTTTTCGTAGTACTTTAAAATCTGCAAATTGAGTGAAAGATTTCTTATGGCCATTGTGAGATACTAAGTATTCAAGTACAGTCAAACCCACCTAACAGAAAAAATTTATTTCAACCAATTCAACATATTACGTTACAGATTTTTCAATATTGCAAATGGTTCTCATTAGCGACGTTTCCATGTACAATTTATATTAAATTTAATAATGTGCCTAGCAAAAGCACTCAACAAGTTCGGAATTCAGAATCGGTATCGGAATTGTCGTCATCATGACATAAGAACTCGTTGTCGACCGGGTTGCTTTCGTTCCTTCTAGTCATCGCTTGTAGAACAAGGCGCATTTAATTAAGATCTTTACGCTTTTATAAAATATATAATGTAGAACAAAATGTATCGGCGATAAGGCGAAATGTGGCTCAGGCAGCAATCAACGTTGGAAAGCAAAGATAAAATAGTCGAGACACCAGCAAAGGCGTGTTCTCAGAAAAAAGAAAATAAATTTGTGCGATTGCTCAAAGCCACACACGATAGAAAAATAATAAATAACATAAAGAAAAATAAATATTAAAATATAGAAAAAAAATAAAACAAAACACAACCGAATGGCAATAACATGACTAATAATCGGATAAAGAGTATATATTCAAAGTAAATAAATAATATTGAATCGAAAGAGCCAGAAATAAAAAAAGCTTTTCTACAGATTGGCCGGAAATTGCCGCAATGATAAGAAAAGTTTAATACTAATAAACTTAAATTGTGCAAATATATCGAACTTCAAAATGATATATATTTCTATTCTTATTGTTATTCATTCCCCAATGATTGATGACATTTCCTTAAGTTTCATTTAGAGTAATTGAACGATCTCTCTGGAACTGATCTGATGATCGCTAATGCATTGCAATAACAAACATAATAAACTTTACATATTATGTAAATGAGCAACAAATTGTATCATATATGAATCTCAATTAATATTGTTTAAATTTCCATTTATTGATGCCATAAATCTAGGTGCAGCTACCTCAACAACAACAACCAGCGACGTGGGGCAAGTGAAAAACTTGTGTTTAAATAATGCGCACACATTCAATCAATTTATTTATTGACATTTTATTAATTACTGTTAATTTGCAAGAAGAAAAAAAAACATGGATAGAAAATTATTTATAGACAAATCAACAAAATGAAAAACGGAAAAGGGAATCTGAATTGTGAATGAATCATGGGCAATAACATGTTTTTAATCAAACGATTTAGCAGCTAATAATACACAAATGCAAAATTATAAGCTATATATAGTTGAAGTAAGTGTTGTTGTTGTTGTTTTTTGTTTTTACTGTTAGCGTTGACAACAAGTTGACTTAAAAGTGCATTGAAATTCTAGCTAAATGCATTGCCAAGCCGTAAACAACAATAAATGTATGATGTCAACAATTGCGACCACTTTGTTGGCGCTTTCGATTGCCATATGAATGTATGTAATTAAGTGTGTGTGTATATATTTGTGAATACGTGTGTGTGTGTGTTATTGAGTGGGGTGTGTGGGGCACTAAGTGTGGGCGACAAGTTCAATTTCATTTCATTTCATTTAAAGCTGGCGAAGCGCCCCTTCTCCAAACGAAAAGCAAATTTTTGCTAAGTAATTTACAATAATTGTTAACGCTGTTGTTGTTGCTGTTGTAGTTGTTGCCGCTGTCTCTTTTGTTGTAACTAGCGCAATTTAAATGCAAATAATTTTGTAAGAAATTTACATAGTTTTAAATTTGAATATAATTACACAAATTGGACGCAAGAAAAGCAGCAACATCAGCAGCAGCAACAACAACAAATTAAACAGCAGCAACATCAACTTCAACTAAAATTGGCTGAAAATGTAGCAAAAGCTGAGGCGGCTGACACGCCCACTTGCCCACTTGTTGTTGTTTGTTCAGTTGTTCACTTGTTCAGTGGTTCAGTGCGCTTTCTACAACATATTACAAGTTAATTTTTGCAACAACAACAACAACATAAAGGTTCAACAAACGCAAATTGTGCAAAGGCAACAAAAGCAACAGCAACAACAAGTGTTTAAGTAACTTGTAACAGTAGCAAAAATAAATTTATTTGCCATTGCAGCAGCAGCAGCAACGTTATAGTTTGTTAGACGTGCAGCCGTTGGCAACAAATGTGGCAAAGTAAATGGGGCGCCACGGAGTTGGAGTTGCCACTGGCAGCAACATGTTGCTGACGACGACGATCACGACGGCAGCAACAGCCGCAACAGAAAGTAAAAGAGGGAACGTGGGGCAAGCTAATGAAGATGATGTTGCACAAACCATTTGCCTCCTTGACGGTCGTTGTCGTTGCTTGGTGGGCGTGGCAAACGCGAAACTGAAAGCGACGCATCGCCGCTTTCCTTTTCGGCGTCAAGCAGTTGAGCAATTTGTTGCTGCTAGTTTTGCAGTTGTAGCTGCTGCCAGCTGCTTTAGAGATTAATTAAAAATATTTAAGGAAAAAAAAAGTTATTAAACTAAACACTTTGTGCATTGCAATTGCGCCTCGAGGCGAGATTTGTTCTCACGCTACAAGCAGCCAACAATATGGTGCGATTGCTATATAGATATATATTTACATATGGGTAGATATGTGTGTAAGTACACACAGACAAATGATTATAAAAAACGGACACGTCAAAGGCGAAACACGCGCATACAATTTTAAATACGCTTTATTGTTATGATTATTTGAGGTTTAAGTTTTTTTTTGTTAGTATTTTCTTTCATTTATTTTTTGTTAACGTTTCACCCAATTGGCGTAAGAAACGTGCCAAGATCGGTACCAAAAATTAATATGCAATTAATCGGGCACAACAAGGAACATGCCGTCAATACCAAGCATAGCAACAACAACAGCAATTTGTTGTACGTGCACATGTCGCAGCAGAAGGCAAAATGTGTTGCCGATAAGCGATCAAAAGCGACAGCAACAACTGTGAAGCGACAGCTAAAAAGTCACCTACTGAAGCACAACAACAACAACAAGAAGACAAGATTTTAAGCAAGCAACGTTTTGGGGCAACAGCGAGGCGACAGACGTGTGCCGCACCCAAAAATGTGTCAAAGATCAACTGACAAAAATCGCCGGACGACGGCAAAGCAATAAACAAAGAGCAAAAAACAAAAAAGTAAACAAAAAAAAAAAACAAATATAGTATGAAAAAAAAAACGTCTCCCAAGTAGGAAACTAAACAAATTGCAATCGAAAACGAAACTGAAATTGCAAAAAAAAAAAAAAAAAAACAATAACAAAAACAGAACTAAGTAAAAAAAAAAAACTTGCGCCGTGAGAATAATAATTAAAAAATGTTTGCTCATTTTATTTTTTCAATAAACCATGTGAAATTTTGCGCTTTGACTTTGTTTTTGTTGCATTGGCTTTGGCCAGTGGGTGGGCATTAAAGGTTAAAGCTAACTGGGCGTGGCAAAAGTTATCAAAAATATATCTATATATATAAAGTTGTATAAATATAAATAAAGAGACGTCATTTCAATTGCAGGTGCGGCGATCTAATCTTGCTTATTGCAAAACCTCTGCAGATTAAGCCCAAAAAGCTCAACTGATTTGACAGTCACTTAACTAAATGCAACCAATTAAATGCGAATAAAACTTGAGCTTTAAATGTCACTTTAATTAAGATTAGATTGCGAAAGAAAAAGAGCTTTTTGCAATTTGCAAAGACTTGCAACACTTGAAAAGCACATGAAAGTTTTAAATATATGAGTTTAAGCCATTCCGTCAATTTAATATAGATTGGGTTTGAAATTAATATAGGCATTAATCACTTTAAAAGCACATGAAAGCTACAAGAGCTTAACATAACTTATATGTAATCATTTAAATCTCAAATCGATTTAATTAATTCGAAAATATGTTTATTATCAATAAAATAATTAATCAATCTTATGTCAAAAAAAGGTTTAATAACGATAAGAATAAGAGATTTATTTCAAAAGAAGCTTTTATGAAACTTAATTTCTTGGAAAGCACAAGAAAGCTTTCCATTAAAAGACATGTTTCTCTCACTCTGACTAATTTCTTTTCGATAGGTATAAGCACAGTTTAAATATCAACTAGTCAAGTAATATTATTGTAGGGACTTTTAGTAATCACTTGGTATCATATTCTATAAGATATGCATTTCAAATTACATTTCATTTGCAAATGTCAATTGAAGAAGGCCGTTTAATTTGTTAACAAAGCAAAGGCATTGATACGCATAGTACAAGCTCTGACTGTCAGTCGCATATAATGTCATTGATAGATTGTCCATTATAAGTACCGATTACGATTACGACGTCAACAACAACAACAAGAACAAGAACAATAAGTACGCATATGTTAACTGAAGTGGGTATAATGAAAGGCCCGTCTTTCTTTTCAGCTAAATGTAATGTAAATGAGAGCCAAAGTTGAGACTTGATAAGACATGACTGCCTGATATTTACCCAAGTGCGGGCCCCCATCACCACTATCTCAACACCACCTCCCTTTTCCTCACCGTTCTCCCATTTCTTGCAATTGCAGCTGCAAGTTTGCTGATAAAATTGAAGGCGTTTCGATCCCGAGTTAAATCAAGGAGAAGCCTTGAGCATGAAATTTGCAACAAACACACACACACAGACACTTTATATAAATTTATTTGTATGTGTTTATGCTGCTCTGACAGCTGATCTTCTCAAGTGACCCACTTGGCGCGTGTTTGCGTATCAGCAACAACAACAACAACACTTTCATTTTCACAACCCTGGGAACAACAATGCATGTGTCTTGTTTCGAGTTGCTTTGTTTAAATTTGTCTTTCGTTAATATTTGCGAGACGTTTTTTTTATTTATTTTACTTTTAAGTTTTTTTTAATTTTCGTTATTTAAGCTCAACTTTTTTCGATGTTGTTAAGGTTGTTGTTTTTTTAGAAAGTGCGTGTGCAATTGAAGTTTTTAGTTAAACAGCCGTCCAGTCAATAAATAACCGCTCCAAGTCAATAAATTACGCAAAAAAAAAAAAAAACTTTAACTAAAAGCTGCCAACAGCAGCAGCAACTACTACGGCAACTGACGTCGACTGCAACTGCGACGTCGACTGCGACCGCAACTGCAACTGCGACGGTGACTGCAGCAGGCGAATGAACGGCGAGCCGACAATGCACTTTGCCAAGGACAGATTCATTGAATAGTGCCACAACTGTGCGCCTAGTCTGAGTTTGAGTGTGCATCTAAGCGAGGGTGGCTCAATAAGTTTGCAGTTAATTTTCTATTCGAGTTCTATTTGATATTGAAAAAAAAGGGTAACGATATATTAACAATTTGTTAAGCTACAAAATTAAACTGAATAAAGAATGCATTTTAAATATATAAATAATATTATTTACATATGTGATTTGATCAAGTCAACAGCAATTAAACGTATGAATATTGCTTAAGCAGCCCTCGCATTGTGTCGAGCTATTCGTTAGTATTTGTATCTGAATTGCAATGCGTTACATGGCGAGAGAATCAACGCTGTCGGCTGCTTAAAAATAATATAAATATAATAAAAATGACTACACGGCGTATACGCAATATTGACAGTGAAATCGTAGACTCAATGTGGTGATCAAAGGGGGAAGGTCTATGTGTTCAGCAAATATGTACATAGAATTAATACATATAAATATATATGCATATGTACTTATGTATATGTGGTTTAATGGCCGCTGAAACAAAGCACAAGGTTACAACAACAGCGAGGGGGGCTTAAGAACTCTAGGAAATGCCAACACACAGATAGGCAAACAGACAGACAGACAGACTGACTGACTGACAGACGGACAGACTGAGAGAAGAAACCAACTGGCTGTCTGACTGTCAGGGGCAAAAGCTCCACTTTACGTTCGTGTCTGCATTTGGTTTTTAATTTTTAAATATTTGCCATATGCTAGGTAGATGGGGGTTGTGTCGACGGAGTTGTGGGAGGGAGAAGGGGAGCGCAGAGGGGATGGGGGTATTCATCATACATCAATGCTTTGTTTTCATTCATACAGCCCATGAAATGCCAGGCACGTTCTGTGTGCACTTCAAGGCTTCGCTTTTTTCATCCGTGGATTTATTTTTTGTGTCGCTACTTTTTAATATTTTTTTGCAGCTTTTGCTTTTTTTGTGTTGCCTTTCTTATCTATTATTATTTCTGTTTTATTTTTATTTTAATTTCAAATTTTTTAGCTGCTGGCAATTTGCTAACTAGAAATTGACAGTTAGATAGACAACGCCAAGAGAGGAACAGAAAGGATCTACTTTGTCTGTCTGGCATTATTTTTTCTTCATTTCTTCTTTTTCTTGTTATTTAGATTTTCCTTTTCGACAGCAACAAAATGTTGCAGTTTTCGCAGACTTTTCTGCCGACTTTTGGTATTTATTTAATCATAACTTTAATCAATATGCAAATATTTATTTATGCATGGCCGGAAAAACTGAAAGTTTCAGTCGGATGGTTAATTAAAAGTCATAAATTGTCGCATAATGCAATGCGAAAATATTTCATAACAAACTTTTTTTTGCCAATAGGCAGCTGGACAAATTGGCAAGTGGGAATATGGCTAACTGTTTGAAGAGAGAGAGACGCAACATAACGCAATGCAATGTTGTTGCATGTAAAGTGCATTTACCTTAAAGTGCAACAAACGTGTGGCATGTAATCAAATGGGCGTTAGAGTGTGTGCGTCTGTTTGTGCCAGTGTGTGACTGCCATGCGTAGCACGTTATTTTGTGCAATAGTGTTGGCAGCTGCCGCTGTTGTTGCCCCACAATTCAAGCGACTTGTTTCGCTTTTGACCAAGTTGAGAGTTGAAGCTGCTTAAGATACGCAGGCGTATGAGTAATATATAGAATATAAAGTCCAATTGCAACTAGTTGAAAATCGTTTGACAAACTATAATCAAATACTGTTTAAACTTTAAACAATGGTTAAACAGAGGTGTGGTTTGAAAGACAATTAAAATATAATAAACATTTAAAAACAATTAAATTCGCATAAACCTCTATTATAAATATCATAAAAAGCTTGCAAGTATTTTAAATTCTAATAAAATTGCTATCTTATGCCCCATGCCGCATGCCTCGTGTAGCAAGTTTCTCGGCTTTGGCCTGTATTTAAAGCTTGTCGCGGCGCATTTACAAATTTGGTAACTTCAACTCAAAAGTTAATTTGACAGTGAGACAGCGCCAGACAACATAATGAACGGCAGTTAAAATCAAAATAAAAAAATATAAATCAAATTTAAAAATAAAATAAAAATTATACAGAAAAAAATCAAGACAACATTTGGCAAAATGGCAATTGACAACTGGCAAACAATGCTTTTTATGGCCACAATCAAATGAGCTGAGACTTTCATGAGCTGCGAATGTGTGTGTGTGTGTAAGAATGTATGTGTGAGCACGTATGTCTCATATTTAGCTTGTGATTTACGAGAATTGTGACTAACAAACTTCATTTCAATATCATTAAACAATAAACAATGCGACATATGCTAAAGCTCTTTAATAATTGATTTTGACAATATTGAATGACAAACTGATTTAACAGTTTATAATAATCATCATAAATATTTGTTTAATAATATAAAAGCTTAAACAAGTAAATGAGCTACCCTGTAACCAAATCAAATGCTTTGTCTGTTTTCACTTTTACTATATCAATCGATTATTTAATAATAAAGATGTACATATATTAAATCTCTCAAAACTATTTTAAAAATTTAAGAATAATTTAAAAGCAATTTACTTTATTAAATTTGTATACTATAGCAAATAAGTACTTGCATCTAAACTAATATATTCTATTTTATCCTGTATAATTAGTTGCAAGCGCTGAGCAATTATGCAAATTATAGTTAGGATGCTTAATTGGAAAGGCAGCTCCTCGCTGCAGGATGCGGACACGACAAAAACCAAAAACAAAACAAAACAAGGCAATGAAAAACTCTGAAAATTTGTAAAAACGAACTGAGACTTGTCTAGATTATGTCAGAGCTCGGTCAGACGTTGAGCAAACAATGCGAGGAAAACGTTGACAAAACAAACCATAAAAAAACTAAATAAATGGAAAATGAATGAAGGACGAAGAATGAAGGAGCAGCAGCAAAAACGAGTTGAGGAATTGAAAAATAAAAGTAACATATTATAGCCAGACAGTCATAAAGTTGAATGAATGAAATGTCTAGTCATTGTCATTGTTAAAGGCGTGGGGCGTGGCAAAAAAAAAATGAAAACAGAGTTGATCGCGTAATTAGCGCGTCTGACCCCAAACAACAAACACTCCCCAGGCGGCTGGAATAGAGGGAGCAAAATCAGCAGTCATATAAATCAGAAACAGTGTCGCTCCTAGGAACAGTTTCTGCTGTCTAGGGGCCACTCAAAACAATCCCTATGTCCGTCCCCCTCCTGCCCTCCTGCGACTGTCGCTCTGGCGCCAGGATAACAAACATGAAAATGAAAATTGATAGCGCACAGCGTTTAAATATTTTATCGATTTAATGTGCGAATTTTATTACTCGTTGGCCAAACGCTCTCTGTCCGTCCGTCTGTCTGTCTGTCTGCCACGTCTGGGCAGCCATGCTCTTAGCCCATTTAGAGACGTGTCTAATAAGCGAGCAGCTTTAAGCCCAGGCAAAACAGCAGCTGTAAGTCACAACTTGGCCAAGTCTTACCAAGGTAGTTTTGTGCCTTGGAGAGGTGCAGTTTTGTCTTGGTTGCTTCATTATTTACGAGCCTGGGAGCCCCGCAATCTTTTGGCGCATGCTAAGCCGCTTAAGTAAAGTGGCAGCAACAACAGCAGCTAGTTGCACAAACGAGCTGCTGCTGCTGCTGCTATTGCTGATGCACCCGCTGCGCAGGAAGCCGTAGAGCAACTATTGGCATTGCCAACACTAAGCCAAGTGCACAAGCCGCGTCGCACAATTTTAAGCAGTTTTTAAGCCCTCCTCATCTTATGTGTTGCCACTTAACCTAACCTCAAACTTAAAGACTCAAAAACTTAAATGCAACTTTGCTGTTCGCGTTGCTCCGTTTTGCTTCTTTTTTTTTTGTCTGTTCAATAAAAAAAAAAAAACTTTAAATTTTTCAATTAAAAAACTTTTCACTCGCAGTTCAAGTCGTAGAGAATGCCTCGAAAGCTTCGCCGTTTAATGCTACCCCCGCGTTTTGACTTTTTCCTTTGTTTATACTCTTCCTGAGGGTATTATACATAACGAATATTGTGAGAGTAAAGGCAACACATTGAGAGAATCCGAAGAAGGGCAATTGCTGTTGTCGATAAATGTATATCGATCATCAATTTTTTGATCAATTCAAAAATATTAATTTTTCTTTCTATTTATCAGACCTTTCAATGATTTTTTTTGAAAAAATATAGAATTTAAAGATATTATTATTTATCTCCAAGCTCACATTAATTTTAATGATAATTGGGTCGTACTGCTACCAATAGAAAAATCTATAACAATGGGTATTAAGTCACGAATAAAACGTGATTTTTAATAAATGTTTATGAATGTAAAAGAAATATTGTTTTTTTATAGTTTAGTCTTCCTTTAAATTTCTAAGATATATCATAGTACAAGTACTTATTTGATATAAAATTAATCTTTAAATTTCTGAATTCAAGAATTCAAGAGTTAAATATTAGAGCATTTAGCCTTCGACTTTCAATAATAAACTATTGTTTCTTATATCTTTTGTGTTGCCCTTTACATATTTTCTTCTTTTTTTTTTTGGCTGCAACTTGTAAGAGTTCCAACTTACAGCTTGCAAATGCCGCGCATAACTGTAAATAAGGTTGCCGGCTGAGCCTTTTGTGGAAAGGAGCCAATGCCAGGGACAACCATGACAACGACAATGCGCAGGAGGAGGAAAGAACAACGTAGTCGTCCTCTTTGCGGTTGTGCTCCATTCCTCCTGCTGTCTGTGCTGGGAATCTGTACTGTACTCTCCCATCCGGTCCTGTCCTGTCTTGTCCTGTTCTGTCCCTACAGCTGCCTCTACTTAGCATGTAAATAATGTGCACAAAAATTATGAATGCAGCTAATTAGCAGCAGGCGGCAAGAGAAGCTCTCCTCTTGGCCGCCTTTGTCTGTGCATGTTGCAGCATGTTGCATATTCATTATGTCATTGAACCATTAAATTGCGCTTAAATGTTCACTGCTCCTCGACTGCTTGCTAGTGCTTTACAATGCCGCGGGGAGCGTTTAACTTAAAGCGTCAACAAATCGTACAGAGATCATCTTCATCTTGGCTGCCACACCCCACCCCCCTCCCCAACATTCGAAACATCCCCAAACTCACACATAAAGCAAAAGTTGCCAACGCCATTTGCTGCGATTTATTGCCTTCCCCTCGCTCTCGAGACGCTTTAACAGCCACTTGACTTACCTGCAATGAAATAAGGTGAGAAAATATATATAGAAGGATTTATAAAAAAGCAGCTGCGATTATTATAAGATAAATAACTATAGTACATTTTGTTTGGTATGGTTAAGTTTAAGTCGAAGTAGCAATTTTAAGTTACAAATTGCAATTTTAAATCGGTTCTAGTATTCAACTTAGAAACTGATCTGTATTAAATAATAATAAGTAAATTAATCAATTTTGATTTTGCCAGAGTATTTTCAGAGATCACTTTAAGAAATTGGTTAAAACTATTATTAAATCGATTTTTGGCAAGTATTTGAAATGCAGCAAATTATGTAGACATTTTCGTATTAAAGGAATTTTTTAATCTTGTTTCTTCAATGAATCTTAATGATGTAATAATGATAACAATGTATGGCCTGCCCGTCAGTTAGTCACCCTGAACTGACTTTTTTTATAAACAGAGTATAAATTTTTCAACTCTTATTTTCATTTGACTTTTGTCTTTTATATTCATTGAATCTAGAGCCAGACACATGCACACAATGTAAGCACCGTAGGGTGGAGTAATTTTTATAAATGTTGTCCCTATATCATTCATAATACTGGTACTTATTCTTTTGCCTGCAATATTTATGGCCTAGGCCTCTTCTACTTATAAGCTGATAAGACCCTGGGCAGGGCCAAAGCTTCACGAAGATGCACAATGAAATGCCATTGAAGAAGCTGGACAACAACGTCAGAAAAAAAGGGGAAAAATAGCGTCAGCCGTCAGCAGATGCTACCTTAAGATTAAGGCCCAGTTACAAAGCCAACAGCAGCAGAAACCGCATCGTGGCAACGGCTTTTCAAGGCTTTTGTTGATATTTTTACAGAGTGAACTTTTTTTTTTGTATTTTTTTATTTTGTTTTTTGTTAACAGCAATTTTATCGCGTGCATAAACAAGATGTGGACGAGCGGACAGAGAAAAAACGGCTCCAACAACGCGACTTCAACGTCGACTTGTACCGAACTTCGAACTGACTTTCAAGTTTACAAAGTCATGCAACATGGCCATGTGCAACATCATTTCGTTTAATTTTTATTTTTATTTACTTTTTTTTTTTGGTAACTCGTTGATTGTCATTGTTGTTGTTGTTGTTGTTGCTGTCAGCGGCTGTAAAAATTATTGCAGGACATTTGCCAAAATGGCCAAAAGGCGAACTTTTTATTTATTTACGCGGCCGCTTTTCAACATTTATGCAAAGCAATTTCTGTTGTTGTTTTTTGGCACATCAATTAATATAGGCAACAACACACACACACACACAAACACTGAATAATTTCCAGGTCAGCGAAGCCCTGAAAAATGTTATAAATATTTATTTATAGCCATACACATATTTATCAAGCAACAACGTGATATTTTTCTGATATACCCTATGTCTAAGCAATTATGTAAAAAAGGTATGTTGACGTCGAAAGTTAATTGTATATTGTAAAGGATACCTTGTTTTGACCTTTCGGCTAATTTTGAGTTTACTTTGTTTTAACATTAACTCTTGATTCAATAAAGAGTATTTATTTGTCGCTTAATTTTGGCTAGATCATTCTGACTTGTTTTGTACTTTATTTTATTGGCACTTTCTTTCACTTTAGTCGTTTCTCAATTTATGTTCCATTGATTTAAATCTCAGGCTAATGCAATTTTTATGCGCTTTTTTTCCATCGGTTAAATAAAATAAAACTTTATCGACGTCCCAAAAACGAAAGTGTAGCTGAAGTCAAAGTCGAACGGACGCAATAAATGTTGCATTTTTATTATCATTTTTTTCAGTATTTTTTGGTTATTTTTTTTTTGTAGTTTTCGAGGTGCCTGTTGTCAAGCTGGCAGCGGGACGAGTCCCAGGCACACTTGAAAGCCGGAAAGTGAAAGTTACCTTTTAAAAACCGAAACATATGTATGAGTATGCGTCGTATATGGATGGGGATGGGGATGGGAATGGGGACTGTCCGATCGACACGACAGGCTGTGTTAAAGATCTGCTCATATCTTTCATTAACTTTGTCGCTGGGCTGTGCGATAGTTTTTGTTGTTGTTTATTGTATTTTTTTTTTTAATTGAATCAACTGACAATTAAGTGAGGGGCTGCAGTTGCTTCTCTACACTTTTTTTTTTCATTTTGAAAAACATTTTACATTTATTTTTAATTGTTGCTGGCGCCTCACAAAAGTTCAATAAACTGGCAGCGGTTTTTGTATTTGTTACAGCTATATTGCAACTGTTGTTATTGTTATTGTTGCTGTTGCAGTTGCAATAGATACATTGCAATTTTATTTCAACGCCGCCTTTCAACAAGCCGCCAGGCATTAAAAGCCAGCGGCGATCCAACTTCATAGTCAACGGAGCAGCAACGATCATTGCCAGAGCTCATTGGCCTGACTTTTATTATTGTTGTACTTGTTGCAGTTGTTGTTATTATTATTAATTATATCGGTGATTGGGTTGCCAACATTGTAGCAAATTATGGCGTGAGAAAGTCTCTTTTTGTAGGAGTACGAGTTTAGTGTTGATAAAGTTGTCTTCCCATTTGGCCAAATGAAAAGCAATTTTTTAATTGATACTTGAACTTTGCTGGCCAAATGATAAAAGCAGAGTGTTACTTATTTCACATAAGGGCAAAACCCATTTGTTTTATAAAGTACTGATTTTTAATTAATAGCTTTACCATGAAATAAAAGGGATGTCGTTTTTAATATATTTTTAAGGACAACACGATTTCTCTATCAACTGTATATATGTCTCACAATTATAAATACTATCCTTAAATGCACTTTAAATCAGTAATTTAATCCCATTTCTTTGCCGCAGTCATATTTACATATGAAGTCAAACCCCTACGATTATTGACACCTACTCAATCAGAGCTGCGACTCAGTCATTCATTCAGTCAATGAAGCATGATGCCACACCCACCAGGCACTAGTAATCGCACGCCCACAACAATAGCAAAGACAACAACAGCAAAGAGCAAATGAAGCTTAAATTTTAATCGACACTCTGACACCATGATGATGATGATAATGTTGATGATTTTTTTGTCGCCCAAACGCTTGAAGAAGCGCTGAAGGATGCCACATTGTGCGTCCTGTTGCTTGTGGCAAAGACACGGACAAATAGACAGACAGACAGCCAGCCAGTTAGACAGACCGTTTCGACGCGTTCAAAGTCATTTGGTTTTATGATTATTAGCTTGTTTAGTTCACTCTCAAGTAGATGTAGCTATAGCTGTAGCTGAAGCAGTGGCAGTGGCAGGTTGCAAGTAGTTGGGGCAGTGGCAAGTGCAGGGCACTCTTCAATTCCTCTATTTTTTTTCCATTCTGTAGCTGGCGGCAAACATATTCTTTATGCTTATATAATATCTATTTAGTTGCAGTCAGCAAGTGCTTAGATTGCTGTTTGCTGCTTGTTTGTCTCTTGTTTGTTGTTTGTTGTCTGTCTGTCTGTCTGTCGTCTGTTGTTGTCACGACTGATTGCGCTTCTTGTGCGATAACCGTTGCCATTTGTTTCATTCCATCTTTTGCTCATAACAATTTGACGCTTCATGATTTTGATCGGTTTACACAGAGAGAAATGGGGAGATGAAGGGACATATGCTTGGTTCATCTTGACTTTTATGTGAAGTGCTTTTTTCTGAAGCGAGTTTTGTTTAATTGAATAAGTGCCAAGGGAAGGGGCAGGGGAAATGACCAGCAAATGTCAATGGCATTAAAAAAGGAAGAGCATGTCTGTAACTGCAGGCGTTGCATGATGCTTTCTTCTTCTCCTTAAGTGCAACACAATTTTTGTTTTCTTTATTTTTCTGAATTCGAATTAAAATCGCAATACGAGCATGTGGCGTTGATTTGCGAATTTGCTGCGGACCCCAAAATTAAAGTCAGTTCCAAAACAGCATGACGAGGACATAAAATGCGTTACGATTGCCCAGTATTTTTGTTCCCCTTTTTTTTTTTGTGTTGTACTTTTTGGTTGCTTGCAACATTAGCAAGCATAACAATGACTGCAAGTTGCACGAGAGAAGAGCTCAGTTTTATGGCAATAAAAGCAAATTATTTTTACGATGAAGCAGCAAAATAAATACATTCATGTTTCCGTTGTAGTTGTTGCAACGCCAAACGCATTTTAATGTCTGCCCCCAAAAACGGCAGCAAGGGCGTGTCAGTTGTTGATCATCCACCAAATGCTGATGATAATGATGATGATCATGTTGATCCACTGCTGGGGAAAAGGCTACCAAATTTGTTAATCGCTCGAAAGGCATACAAAACATGTTTATGTTTTTACGACTATATCCCAGAATTAAAACAATTACAACAACACACAGACGAACATAAATTGCGGTATTATTAACCAAATATATATATATGGTGAATATCGAGAAAATGAGAAATTGCGATTCCGAAATTCGAGATCATTTCGCAAATTTTGCTGTTGATATTACGGCGAAAATACATCTTAAGGAAAACATACTTTACTCTGTTGTCAAGAAAATATTGCAGAGGGAATACGGAAATATATATACAAATAAAATGTTTTTATTATTTAATATATTCTTAATTTATGTTGTTATATATCTTTACCATTTAAAGGTATTTGAAACATATTTTATTATTATTATAAATACGATAAATCTTTCTTTACATTTACATTTTTCTCGTGCAAACGAAACGTTCTTGAGAAAATAAAAGAATTAGAATTTTCCGCATTTAAATTTTTCATATTATAATAAATCTTTTTGAATATGATAAAACTCGAAGTTTTTGCTATTGTTCCCAATAAAAAAAATTCAGGGTATAAACATAAATATTTTATAGTTTTTGGATAACTAACATTTTATAAAATAAAATTTATGCTCTTCAAAAACTACTAAAGCCAATCGTAAATTTAAAACTCTATTAGCACTCGTAGTTTAACTTCCCCTGTAGAAAGTTTACCAGTTTTATTTTGGCCGAGTTGATCTCAATTAGCCAACATGTAGTCCATGAGTTAACCAAACACCCATTGAATGCACTCTACAACTGATTTATGAGAGTGCACTGTGAGGAGTCGTGCTTTTCTAATTCTCCTTCCTTCTTTCATTCCTTCCCCCACTTCCCCTTGGCATTTGGTAAATGAAAATTGCAACTGTGGTCAAACTAATAAACAAATAGCAGTGGACACACACACACACACACAAAAGGGACGAAAAGCGACACAAATTGCAAATCAAATGCACAGCAATAGACATACACATAGATACACTCTCACACACACGTGGCATTTGCATTGAGATTGCATTGCATTGGGGCATGGGAAAGTGGCAAGCTGAATCGTTTTAATGGATATCAAATAGGGCACAATCAAACAACGCAACTAAAGTGAGTGCTTCTCTACTATGAGTGTGAGTGTGAGTGTGTGTAAGGATTTTGGCATGATGTATTCAGGCTGCTGCATTGTGATGTTGGGTGGCCCACGGGGCAGTGGCAGCCAAACAATTTTGGGTTGCATGCATTTTGCAAAAACCAATACGAGTGTAAGTGTGAGTGCGAGTGTGAGTGCGAATGTGAATACTCGTATGAGTATATGCGTGCCAACACGAGTATATGGCATTTTTTATTCTTTCTCAAAGTCGCTGCTTTCATTTACGAGCCTGGTTTTTACTGTTGCCAGGTTTTCATTTTATTTTTTTATTTCACGTTGCGTTTTTGTGTCTGGCAGCTGCTCGACGGACAACAACAATGGGGCCACAATATTGATTGCAATTTCAGCTTGCAGCGTGGCAACTGCGTCGACTCTGACGACAGAGGTCGACTCGGAGCCTGATTCTGTCCCTGGATCTGGCTCTGGGTCTGGGTCTGCGAATGAGACTGGGCCTGAGTCTGGGACAGGGTCTGGGCCTCGCCTCGTTTGGCTCGTACAAAAGCCTAAAAGCATACACACACATACACACAATGAGCAGACAGATAAACACAGCACACACACACACTGTAAAGGAGACGCTGGCTTATAGCCAACAACATGATGGGGCACAGGAAGCAAACGGAGTGTGTGCTGCAAAATGCTGAGCCAAGTGAAGCCTTTCAAGTTACCAAAGCCTGCAACATACATATGTATGTAGATATACATATGAATGAGTGTGTGTGGTGTTGTTGCAGCTGCTGGTGGGTGTATATGTAGTTATAGATGTGTATGTGTTTGTGTGTGATGAAGTTTGCCCTGGCATTGTCTGTTGGCAATGAAAATGCGACTAGTGCACAATAAGAAAGGGGGGAACAGCAGAGGGAGGAGCAGAGGGAGGAGCAGAGGGAGGAGCAGGGAGAGGAGGCAACTGACGACGTGTGTGTGTGTGTGGCGTAGGCGCAGGCAGACAATACATACAGATATATGTATATAGATATATGTAGATAAGAATACATGAACCCAAAAGGTGTCTCTGCATTTATGTGTAACAAATTGAATAGCTCATGAAATTCTCCTTTCGCTAAGCAGTGATTTTTGCATGTGTTTTTAATAAAACAATTTAAAAGAAATAAATAGGATAATAAATAGGAAAATTATGTGACCTGCATATATTTGAATTTATTTTTACTCTTTAATACTTACTAAAAATCAAATAAAATGATATTTATTAATAATGTAATTGTAATTTCAGTGGTGTTATTCGTATAGCCCTCGGTGTATATTTAAAGTATCATAGGGAACTACATCTTTCTCCAGTCCTGCTGGGTATTTTTATGCCTAAAAGTATTTAGTCACACGTGTGTGTGGGATTTAGTCCACCTATATACATTTGTGTGTGTGTGTGTTTATGTGTGTGGTGCGTGTGTTTTTGGCAAAGATTACATTAATAGCTGTTGCGGTCAGGTGTGGGAAGAGTAGTAAGGGGATCCCATTGCAATGCATATTTGATTTCATTTTGAATAAACTTCTCCCACACATCGTGTAAGCCGAGATTTATTTCGTATTTTTTATTTACTGTTAAGGAGTGTGCCTGTGCATTAATTTTAAGGGATTCGAACTTAGAATATTATGGTCATGGTCTTTTATTCATATTAACTAGTTTCTAATATTTTTCTCAAAGTTTGCTAAGATCTTTTGGTAAACATCAATCCCCTACAACTGTTGATCGCCCCTAGATATCTAAAAGACCATTTCATTTCATGCTTCGCTGCCTTCGGCTCTTTATAACTTGTTTTTATTTTTTTAATAACATAAAATATATATGTACATATATGCTGGTGGTGTCGTAATAAAAAGATCCTATTCTAATTCTTTACACTTAAACAAATTTCACAATAACAACAATTGATGTAATGGCAATTTGCTTCCGCAATATTAAAAATTATACATATTACATTATAGATTTTATGCTTCAAGTCTAGACGACAGTTTTGGTACGTGCTCAATTAGTGCTATATGAATACACATTCATATTTGTATTTATTCGTATTTTGTATTTGAATAACACCCCCAATAAGATTTCAACGATTGCTAGCAAATTTTCAAATTACATCTGTCGTTTGTTGCAAACTACGCGACTTGCGACAACATTTCATAATTTTTACTACATATTATTAATAAATATATACAACTTGGCATATGTATATATTTAAGTTATGGTTTTAGATAGATTTGGCGAGTCTAATATGTCCGGAGCACGCCTCAGTCTCTGGCCATAACCACCGACAACTACAAAAGTCGTGCGAAAGCTGTAAATATTTCATAATACCCAATAAACATAGGGTATACTGTCTGCCTACTTGATATGTAACATAATTTCCAAGGGTACCCCATTCGAATTCCAAATACTTTTTAAGGGTTTACAAAAACAAGAAAAAAAATAATTAGGAAAAATAATTTAGAAAACAAAGAAATGGACGAAAAGTAAAGGATTCTTAAATTAGGATATTAAAATAACAAAATATCTTTACTTAACTTGACTTTACTAATTTTTGTCTTCCCAATTTTTTTTCCTTATTTTTATTTCCTAATTACAATATTCCCAATTTTGGACTTTAATAATTTTTATCTTTCGAATATTTTATTTCCTAATTTAGTTTTGTTTTCCCAATTTTTATTTACAAATTTTTGTATTCTCAGTACTATTTTTCGACATATGGGCAATCGATTCAAAGCATTAGCTATTTTACGATAGTACGTGGTATACCGCAGTCGATTCGTTGGAAGCGTGCACATACTTTTCACACTAAAGCCGTCATTCGCGACGATAAAAACAAAAACGTAGACACTTTGTAAGTGATGTTTTTTTTTTTTTATTGTGTATTATTTATTATTTTGTTGCTACTTTTGTTGCTGGTTCTAAAATGCAGCTATTCTCGGCTGGGCGGCAAATGGCGTGCCTTACACAATTTATATGCAATTGTGCGCGACTTGTTATTGTTATTGTTTTTGTTTTTTTATTTTTGCTTTTGTTATTTTTCCCTTTTTGCGCTCGCAAAAGTTCGGAAACAAAATGCGCAATTGAATACTATTTTGGCGAATGCAGGATGAAAGCAAAGGAATGGGAGCGAGATGAAGCATAGACAGCGGCAATAGTAGATAGATTAAACATGTGGGTGTAAAAAAGATAGCCTGTCATTTGCATTTGATGTTAAATGTACATATGTATGTATATGAAATTGAATGTAAAAGAGGGGCGGTGTAGGCTGAAAAACATAGACCGTGACTAACCACGACAGTGGGGGGCATAAATCATTTGCAGACAAAACAAAAACAGCGAGAGAGAGAGAAATCTTAAAGATATTGTTGTTTTTGTTGCTGTTTTACTCCAAACAGGAAGAGCTTTCTGCAAAAAGTTTGCTTTAGGCAGCGAAAGAGCAGCGCAAAATAAAAATCATAAAAACAAACGCCCAAACAGTGCCCAAGAAAAAGAAATACACACACACACAAACAATCACATAAAATGAATCTTAACCTTGACATTGAACAATGAATACATAAAGAAAATGCCGGCAAACATGTTACATGTGTATAAGAGAGAGAAAGGGAGACAAAATGTCTGTGTATGTGTGTGCGTGTGCGTGGAGTGAGGCGCTTAGACATTCGCAGCAGCTTTGAAAGAGAATTTAATATATGCTAAAGATAGAAATTGAAAGTAAGAAGAAGAAATGCTTAAAAATTATTTGTTTATCATCAAAACAAAACGAAAAAGAAACAGGAATATTTGACGCGTGTGACGCTAAAAATAGCAAACCAAAATAAATTTAACAAAACAAAAAAAAACGAGATAAAAGTTTTTTTATGAATTAAAAACAGCCGGTTTATTTTTTATGATAAGAGCAATGCATAACAAACAATGTGCATGGCATGAAGAGGCGAAACGCGCAAAAACAGCAACTGAAAGAGAGCAGAAACTGTTCGCTCACAGATGAAAATTAAATCAGAAGAGAAGAGAAGAGACGAGCAAATCACAGCAAAGAATGAAAAAAAAAGCACCAAAGCTGAAAACAACAACAAATGCGAGCACAAAATAAAAACAAATATCACGGCCTTGAGAACTGGAAAAAAAGTTAAGCACAAAACAATCTCACATATACATATGTAGATATATATATGTATGTATGTAGATGCGCCTTAGAAGGAATTAGAAGTTTCTGTTGTTGTTCTTCTTCTTCTTATTGTTGTTTTTGATATTCATCGAGGGTTGCGCATACCAAAAAGCACTTGAGAGAGAAACGAAGAAAAGGAAAGCGTTATCTCGGCTAAATATTCGGCACAGGCTCAAGTTCGGAACCAAAAGTACTCAACTCAAGGGAGGGGGAATCAAGAGAGGATCAAACTATGTATAGAAGAAGAAGCAATAGAAATCAACAAGAAATAAAAGCAAAGAGGGCCGCAAACAAAAACACAAATACACGATCTAATTTTTTGTTCCTCTTCTACTCTTTGCTTCATCTTGTTGCTTGTACACAGATTAGGTTTGTGTGTGTGTATGTGTGTTTTTATCGAGCTGGAATAAATTTTAATGTGCTTGACGACGCGTTTTGCCTTTGAAACGGAAATATTAAAATTGGGCATAACGAAAATAAAAGAATATTTATAAAATATGTACATATGTATGTATGTATGTGCCTGAGTTATGTTTATACATGTGTTGATCATTTCTTATATGATGCATGTGTCAGAGCAAATCTTCAATCTTCGCCTGCAATTGCGGCACTGAAGCGCTGGAGGAGGGGGTGAAGGAGGAGGAGGCAAGGAGCAAAAGCAAACCTTGACCCAAAGTCGTGGATAAAAACACACAACAGATAAAGCAAAGGCAAACCAAAGAGAGCACAAAATATAAACACATACATACATACATATTAAACTGAATTCAATAAAAGTGAAACTCGTAATACAAGTACACTCAAACACATACACGCATACCATATACATATGTATGTTTGTACATTTGTATACTAAATAATAAATATGCGACCAAAAAGGAAATAACAAGCAGAATGTGCAAAAGCACAAAAAAAACGCGAGAAGAATGAATGCGGCAGCGTCGCGACGTCGTCGTCGCTGCAGCGAGAAAGATCAGCGTAGAAAGATAACGAGAGTCAAAAAGAGTGAGTGATCAAGTCAGAGAGAGAGAGAGAGAGAGAAGATTGTATGGAGTCAGTTTGTCTGCTTAATTTGCATAATTCATTTGAACTTCCTTAAAATATATTTAGCCAACAAAAAAAATACTAATTTATATTAATATAAATACTAAATATTTGCAAATATTGAATAAATTAATCAGTTTCATTTTTTTTCTCAGCTGTTCAGTCGAAGAAAGAGAGGGAAGAATCGTTGTCGAGTTTTGGGCATAAAGGAAATATCAAGGTTATATAAGCGATGCGTTGCGACGGCGTAAAGCCAACAACAAACAATTGTTTAAAAAACACTCGGCAACAAATTGCATTAAATAATTAATATTTTGTTCAAATAACTCTCAGATATAAGATCATTTATGATAAGATTTTTAAGCTGATTTTTTTTTCGGAAAATTCTAAGAACGTTGGCATCAAAAAATATATATATATTTTTTTAAAAATATATATTAAAAATATTTACATTTTTTTTTTAACATTTTTTAACTTAGTTTTGTTCTGTAGTGTATCTGAAAATATATTTCTTTTTTTTTCAGCTTTATTTTAATAAATGTACAAATATTGAAATATTGACATTGGCCACATGTTGGAAAATTTGGCGACTGACAAATCTAAAGGCGACACACATTCAAAGATAGATAGATAGAAGATAGATAGATATATTAAGAAAGAGAGGGAGAAAGTGTGTCTGTGTGTGTGAGAGAGGGAGAGAGAGAACTTACTTAACTTACTTAGAAGATAGATAGATATATGATAGATAGATAGATATATTAAGACAGAGTGTCTGTGTGAGAGAGAGAGAGAGAGAGAACTTACCGCACGCGCTCTGAATATAATTCGACTTCTTTGTTCTTCTGCTGTTGTACGAGTTGTTGCTGATCGTAGCTGGCCAATGGCTTAAAGTTGCTGATGTTGGCCAAAGCTGGCAACTGTGCTACCTGTTGTTGTTGTGGTTTCTGTTGTGGTTGTTGTTGCTGCTGTGGTGGCAAGAGACTTTTGGCCAGGCCTAAACCGTTGTGCTGCAGCAGCAAGCTGCTGGGAAAGCCGTTGTTGCTGTTGTTGTTGTTGCAGTTGATTGTTGCTGGCAGCTGCAATTGCTGCTGCATCTGCAACTGTTGCTGCTGTTGCACGGGAGAGAGCGATATGTCCGCGCTAGATGGAGAACTGGAGCCGCTGGAAGAGAGGCTGCCACCACGATTACGCAAATCGAGACCCAGCAAATTGTTGTTGTTGCTGTTGTGGTTGTTGTTGTTGTTGCTGCTCATGAGAATATTGCTCAAGGTGGCAGCAGCACTCGGTTGCAATATGTTGCTGACAGCATTGTTGTTGCCAACAGAATTGTTGCTGTTGCCGTTGTTGTTGTTGTGTGGCAAGCCGGAGCCAATGACACCCACATTTGGATTGGGCGTCAAGTTGCCAGCAACATTTGCATTTAAAGCTGTTAAAGCGGCAGCCTGTTTCGAATTGTTGTTGTTGTTGTTATTGCTGTTGTTGCGATTACGCTTCTTTTTGGCCTTCTTCTTGTCATCATCCTCGCTGATGTTGCCGTTGCTGTTGCCGTTGTTGTTGCTGTTGCTGTTGCCATTTAACGGTCTTGTGTTGTAGCAGACGCCGTGTGGCAGCCACTCGAGATCCTTGCGCAGCTGCCCCCTGCCGCACTTGCAGCTGCAACTCTTGGCCACCAGATCGTAGCCCTTCTTCGTCCACAGCTGCTGCAGTCGCTGCCGCTCGGACCAACTGCGCGCTCGGGCGCTGCTGCTCTTCAGTTGCTGCAACACCCCCGCCTCCCACTGCTCGAAGCAGTCGCGGTGCATGTACTGGCCGACGTTGCAGTTCTCGTTGTTGCACAGCACACGCACACACTCCGCCAGCCCTGGTTCGTCCAGGGCGATGAGCGCGTCCAGTTTGCCACATTCGCCGTTGGGATAGCAGCAGCGCTGCAACTGCACACCGTTCACATTTACCGTTTGTTGCATTGGCGCCATATTTGCGGCAGTTGTTGTTGTGACAGTCGAAAAATGCAACAATTGCTGTTGTTGTTGCTGCTGCTGCTCTTCTGCCCGATGTTGTTGTTGCTGCTGCTGCTGAGAGTTGCCGCTGCTGCTGCGACGCGGCGCCATAAATGTTGCACGTGTTTTTCTTCTAAAGAAATTTCTAGGGTATTTTTTTTTAAGATTTCCGTTTAAGAATCAGCAACTTGTTTAAGCATCTTTATTTTTTTTTCATTGTAAAGTTTTTTACTGTGTATAAAAAGTTTTGTTTTTTTAATTCTTGGTTTTTATTTCTTTGTAAATTGCAGTCTATTTATTGATTTGTTTTTTGATATTTCTATATTTATACCTGAGCTGAGTTTACAACGCACGTTTCTAGTATCAAAAAAAATTTATCAAGTCTTGAGTTTTATTTATTTTTGTGTATTTTTTTACATGTTTGCTTTTTGTTTTTGCACACACACAGCGAAAAATTGTTTTTTGTTTTTACTATTACTATTGTCTAACGGCGACGCGGCGCCGGTTTTGTTTATGTTTTTAAACTGCACTTTTTTTTTAATTTATTGATATATTTATATTTGTTGAGCAGGAATAAATATAATAATTTTTATATAAAACGTTTTCGTTTCAGTTTCCGTTTCTATGTTCTTCGCTTCTTTTGCATTTTTTCGCTTTGCCTTTATGCCTACTTCTCCAATTCAGTATTGTCAGTCGGCGAAGAGCGATGCAAAAAACACAACCAACCAGATCAAAAGCGAAATTCCAACTAACGAAACGAACGGTACACACGAAGGCACGAACACCAAAACGAGGAACAACAAACTGAAACTGAAATTCAAAACACACACACACACGAACATACACACACAAACGCTGCTGGCAGAGCGAACATGCGAACATATTAATGTTGCTGTTGTTGTTGTTGGTGGGTGGGATGGATGGGATAAAGCCGTTGCGACGTCGACTGAAGTTCGATTCGAACCTCAGCTGAACAGCGCAGCCAACGCTTATGCTGTGACGCTGGCAGCGAAGCTGTAAAGTTTTTTCTTCTATTTTTTTGTTGTTGTTAAGGGTGGGTGGGTGCTGGGGTGGTTTGGTTGGCTGATTTTCACTTTCCACCACCACCGAAATTGTAACCGAGGAAAATGCTTGTTTTTCATTTGAGGAAAATTCGCTTAGGTTTTGGCGCTAAAAACTCCTACGTATTGTATGCTGGTAGGGGTGAAATGGTGTTCATGTTTTCTTGGGGGTTGGTTGGTGGAGCGCAAAAGCAGTACAGAAGATGCGAGAGAGGGAGATAGAAGTAGCAATAATGTTCAAGCAAATTCACTTTCAATGCTGTTCGAACAAAACGCATCGCAAATCGTTTCCCCTCCAACGTGTTGGACTGCGCTGTGCAATACGAAGCTCGACAGAGCTTGACAGCCAACTTGTATGATAGGAGTATGAACTTCTCTCTGTGTGTGCGTGTGTGTGTGAGGCAAAAAAGCCGGCAAAACAATCAACAGAGCGCGTAAACAGGGTTGTCGAGTCGTATAAAAGTTACAGTGCGATATTTGCAAATAATAATTATTTTGTTTAGTTTTATTAATTTGATATTGTGTACATTTTTTTTACTTATATAAAATGTACACACATACATATGTACATACATAAAAACAATGCTTGTCAATTTACAATCATCACACATACATACACTCTCTTTTTCTGTTTTGTTTCCATTTCTTACTAGAATCGACGTCCCACTTGTCTACAAGCACCGTCAATTCTCTACATAAACCAAAAATGCACAAATGCTTAAACATTTATGAATACATCTATAGGTGTACATACATACAAAAAAACATACATCAAATACATATATATGCACATAAACACAATGAAACACGAACAGCAATAATAAAAGAGGCATAAAAAACAAGGCGAAGAGGCAGAAAACATCAGAAACGAGTCGAAAACGCGCGAATCGAGTCGACCTCTTTGATACACTGCAAAAGCATTGCACACAGTATCATGCAATATCTGATAAACGAATGTGCACAGATGAAGTTCTGAATTAAATCTTAACTACATAAATTATATTCTACATATGTATGTGCATATATATTTTATGTTAATTGTGCATTCTAAGAATTCACATTTATTTTCATTTAAAGGGTGTTCATTGATCTTTATGGTTGACTTTTAGCTTTTGATATCGCTGTTCTCTCTGTTGTGCTCTTCACATCATCGACTGCTCTTATATATTTGCATGTATGTTGTATGTATGTATGTACATACGCATACGTCGTATATACATACATGCATGCATGTGTTTGTATGTATATGAATGTTGTTTCCCTTATGGAAAGTCCTGTATTAAAACCAAAAGCTGCGCGTGTTGCGAAAAAAAGAAAACAAAAAAATAAGGGCACGTGTAGGATGGCGTTTAAAATTAAAATAAATACATAAATTCAATACATATCTTATATTAATATAAATATATACAATAGTACGATATTTTTAAATATTTATTGTACTAATACATATGCATATTGAATCCCACAATTATAAATATCTATACTTACATATGTACATATCTAAACTATACATACAATGTAAATTTTTACAGTAAGTGAAGAAAAAGTTTTGACAAACAAAAAGTATTATTGAATATTGTTGTTTATTTAATAGTTTTAAAAATTGTTCAGCTCTTCGGATCACATTGTTCTTTAAGAATTTGTTTTTTGTGAGTGAAAATAAAAATACTTCGTACTTTTTACTTATAATACATATATAATATCACTTATTTTTATATATTTTTAATGGTTAAACAAAAAATGAGGAATATGAAAATATTAA
Organism: Drosophila innubila; assembly: GCF_004354385.1. Lineage (NCBI taxonomy): Eukaryota > Metazoa > Arthropoda > Insecta > Diptera > Drosophilidae > Drosophila > Drosophila innubila. The sequence goes on from NW_022995380.1 coordinate 9,243,957, forward strand.
AAAAGGAAAAGGAAAGAAAAAATTTTAATTTTTAACATAGCTTTTATTATAATAATTTATTTATTAAAAGTTATTTATAATCGATATCATGCCTTATGTCGTCAAATCAAAACATCCTAGAACTTTTTTAATATTCGATCCATGTAAGCTTTACCTCTATCGTTGTTTTTATAACTCTCTTTTTTCGATGCAATACAATTTTTTTTTCTATAATTGATTGTTCGATTGAGATCTGGAGGTTTTTATCGGAAGTTGCAAGATAAGCCTATTATAACAGGTGTAAATTTCTGAATTGCTGCTGTACGAAGACATTAGTGGTACACTGTTAAGCGCGCAGTGTGAAGACTTTGATGTTGATATTCCTTCTTCTGCAGTCTTATAACAGGCATGTGTGTGTGGATTTCTTATAGGATTCGAAGACGAAGGACTCGGCAGAAAGTCAAGGTCCAACTGGCAAGTCAAACTGCGTAGTTCTTAGCCACCTTTTGTTGTTCTACCTGCGATCTACAGAGGTGATCGAGGAACACGAGAGGGGAGAAGGCAGCTCTGATATAATAATTAAGTCAGGTAGGCAGATCGTTCAGCCATTGCGTAATAAGTTCGACAGTGAAGATATGTCAGTGTGTGTGTGTGTGTGTTGTTATTCTAGTTGAAAGGATCGAGAATGGCAAAGGAGAGTGAGACAAAAGAGAACAAAGAGCAGAGGCGTCAGAGGAGGAAGTTGGAATTGAGACTAGTTTGCAGAAGAGGGAATATTTTTATTGTGTGCTTTGCACTGACCTAATTTTAATGACCAGACTTGCCGACAGAGAAATGTAATAAGAAGCAGCAGAAAATAAAATAAGAAGAAGCAAAAAAAAATAAAAATAAAATGATGATGAAGACAAAGACGAAGAAGAAGGAAGAGTTTTGCAGCCCTGGGGGCTGTTGCCATATATTTTTTTTTAGCTTTAGCTGCGCGACGACGACACGCATCAACTTTAATTTTCATAATTAATGGCAAGTAAAGGCTGTACAGGGCCCGAGGGTAAACGGGGAGAGTTGCCATAAATAAACGTCGAGATTTTTGGACTAAACATGTGCCCAGACTTTGACACGTCATGGGGCAACACCATATAGAAATAATAATGCCCAAGACTTCCTGTTTTGCGTGTGAAAGCGTGGCCAAGTTAAACACACATTACTTAGTCCTAAAAGAAGCAACTCTGCGGTTCCTAAGATCTTCACAGATACTCAAACTTTAACAAAAAAAAAAAAAAAAAATTTGAATATTTACGCCAGAGAAATCAAGTCATCGTTATTCGGTGGTGGCAGCCACAAGCCGACCCCCCTTAACTCCCGCTCCTAAGGTTCGGCAAAAGCTGTAGCTTCAGGTCCTGAGGGTGTGTCAGTGGTACACAACAGATGCAAAGCCACCTCGCCCATACCCTACCCTTCCCCACCACCCCCTCCGCTGCTCTGCTCTGTGTTGAGCGCAAAACACATCCCGGTATTATTTGTAATTACCCATACTCCCACATTTATCCAATCGGAAGCAACTTTGAAACCCAAAATAGGGTTTGAAATTTTCATGCTGGCATGACAACCACTGCCACATAACGGTGCCCAGTCTACCACATAATATATATGTACATAAATATATATATGTATAAAGTTATATGAAAACACTTATATACTTACATAGAGCCATGTATGCGGGTCTTTATGGCACAGCTGAGACCGAAGGGTGTCGTAATTTCGTTTGTCAAATATAACTCAAACTCCATTTTGTTCCAGTTGAAAATTGATGAGTTGGAGTTTCGTTTCGGTTTTATCATGGGCTTGGGCGCTTTTGTCCTGCCCCAGGTTAGAGGATTTTGTGGCAACAATGGCGGGCGGCATTGACGTCTCTTTTGCAGTCTCCCAATGTCAGTCTACGCGTATTTACATACATATGTAAGAGAAATGAAGTCAGCACTCGCAATGAGCATATGGCCTATATATCAGCATATGGAGTAGATCCACGGCGTATTCGTATAATCGAATTCCTATTTGCATGTGTCAGTTTAAGAAATCGCTTTAAAATCGACTTGAACGTTTACAAGACAACTCTAAACTTTACAGGGTATACAAAATATTTAAAACTATGTTTGTGCACCTCAAGAAATGTTGTTTAAAAGTCTCAACTTGATTTTTATGGAATGAGAAAATATGTATTGCCATAAAAAATATTATACCATAGGGAATTTGACGCCGATCTTCTTGAAAAATTTATTTCTACTTTTCATTTTTATTTGCTATTCAATAAAAAAATTTAAGTGTTTTTAGTGTGCAATGTGCATTACTACGATTTAACTTTATTGATACTACAAATTGTATAAAATTCCACAATTAAATTGCTACTTTTGTATGAAATGTATTCATTTGATTTCTTCGAATATATTCATTTGTTTTACGAACGTTATTAGCGAGAACGCCATCTTGACCATCTTAAAATGAAATAATTTCATTAGGAAATACAATCTAATGAATATTGATGATCTTACTTGACTGTAGGTGGCCAGGCAGATTGGTAGAACTCCTCCGCCCATAAATCGAATAGGCTGTTGGGCATTATGAATAAAATGTTTAAGGGCTGAAGTATAACGACGTTCCGCACCGATCCAATTCGAGTGAAATATGGTCAGGGAAAGTTTATTGCAATCCTCAAAAATCTGATCGCAGGTGAGGCAAATGGGAAATGATTGTAGGACACAGGTTGCCATATACCAAGTCAATGAGAGAGCAGTTAGGAAGTTGGCAAAGAACATCAGATTTATCAGAGTACAGGCCAGGACAAATCCCATTGCAGTAAATTGAACAAACAGCGAACTTGAGATGACAGGTCGCATATTAGCGCAGTATCTATAATAATGCATATATATTAATAACCAGGCTTTACTATAATTTATTTTCTGATTACTCGAGAATTAATTTATGATCCATGATGCAGAGCACAAGCTCCTCGTAATTATCTTCCTCGTTGCTATCCAGATCATTTCTCAAGATTTCCACTCGTTGAATAAGCAACTTCATATGTTCCCGCACAGTGAGGCCAAAAATAAAGGGCATACAATCCACGAAAATACAACAGGAGATGCCAGTTGACAAAAGTACAAACTCAATGAGAGAAGCAATCCATAAGTTGCGTTTACTCTCATGCCAGTCCAATAGGGGAATGTATATATTGAATGGAACATGTCCCGATAATACCGAGCTAATCAACATTAAGGTAGGAGTCATCAGATATGCCACAACATATAACATAGTAAAAATTTTACAGCGATTAACCAATTTGTTAATCTGCAAACGTTCCTCATATTTAGTACAACGTTTGTACATTATTTCCAGCATATCCTTCGCTTTATCGATCCTCCAACAATTTAATACCAAAATTATCACTTTTATTCCGCAAGCTGGCAGATTAAAGAACATTGCCAGAGTTCCCAATAGTTCAGCTGGTGTTATATTATTAATATTCTTTAGAAAAGCTAGCACAAATGCGATCGGCAGATATACTTCTAGAATAGTCAAAACCGTGAGGCTCCATAGATAAAATATATTTCGGTATTTTTCATTTTGTTCGGGCAGCGGTTTTAAGCCCATAATTGCCAAGCCGTATTCAACGTACTTGTAAGCATACTGAGATCCAAAAAATCGTTCAGCCTTTAGCTTTTCATGATTATAATTATAATTATCGATCACCATTTTTACTTCTTCTCCATATACTTTTTTCTTCTTTGTTTTTTCTCTTAAGTTCGCCTCGTTAGATGAAAAAAATTAGACTAAAATATCAGAGGCCAATTTCTTTTATTTATAGGTTTTTAGAGCCATTTTTGTAGGTACAGTTTTATTTAATTATAGGACCTGAGTTTTATGAGTCTAAGCTATAATAAATATTTGATTGTGGAAAAAAAATGGAAATTAATTTGTGGTATGATTTGCATTTTTTTAAATGCATTTTTTTCATTTGCTGCATTTATAAGTCGGGTTAAGCATTTATTTGTTATAAGACAGGGTATATTTATTCTAGATAAATGGCGAATAAGGGTAGAAGGAGATTCCATCAACCCAAAACTATGTCTATATATTAATCAACCAAAATAATTTTTCTTTCCAGATCTTAATTATTATTTTTTTATTTTTCTCCTACTCCTAAATTGTCGATTAAAGTAAAATTCTATTTACCACACTGAATTTGTTTTACAACTTTGTATACATAAATGAGTAATCGAGTATATACACAGGGTATATAAATTTCCTAAAGTGAAAGTGAAAGAGATGGGAAATTTTGAGCTGAAATTTCATTTGTCCTTTGCGCCTCCATCGCACTTGCGATGAGAGAGACAGAGAGAGAGAGAGAAAGAGAGTGCTAGGCAAGGAGAAGGAGATGCAGACGAAGGCGAAGGCGAATACAAGGAATTCGAGGCGCACGCACTTTTTCGGGGGTATTTTTTATGGCAGCATATATACATACCTACGTACATAAGTGTGTACATAAGTGAAGTGTGCGTTGAACACTGTAACACAAATACAGGGTGTCGCAGTAGGCTAATAAAACGGTTCTAATATTTATATCCATGACAACTGACAACTAAAAACTAACTCCGCCCACACAATTATTGCAGGACTCCTAACATGGCAAGACTTTGGTAAACCTCTGATAAAGTTCTGGAAAATTACTGACAGATGACTTAAGTAAAGATACATCTTCCAGTAAAAATATATAAAAAAGACAACTTATAAATAAGACCTAAATTGTTTGATTTGATACGCAGTAGGATAAAATGTCTGATGTACCCAAAAGAAAAATGAAAGTCGCACAAAGATAAAATGGCGTAAAATTGTTAGTTAGTTGATTAAAACTTGCTACGGAAATAAAAACTTACGACTTACAAAAATTTGAATTACAACTTTTATATGATCTTAAGGCAAATTCTAGTTTAGGTAAAGATAATTATTTTTCAGATGTATCTAAAGATTTATATCAAATTTTTAGTATAGACTCTAGTTAATGATTTAACTTTGTACAGCTATTTATTTGGTAAATATTTTAATCGATGTTGCTGACTGTGAATATTATTTTTCAATGAGTCCTAATCTTCATGAATTATTCAATTGATTATAGTCCTTTGTAAGTAGTCATATTTTGTCAGAGTCATTGCTTGAATATTAAATCGAAAATTATGGACTTCTTTCTCTACAATTTTACTTTGGCTTGTTTCCTACAATTTTATATTAGTTCCTTCCCCCAAACGGCTTAATTGATTGGGAGTCGTTTTATAAACGATTTACTTGTGTATGTAAATTTTCGATTAGGAATCTAAAATTGTAGTAGTAATATCTCTAGAGTTATGTAGTATTTTCTCGATTATAATGAAAATTATTGAAGCTTACTTTACAATATTTGAAATAAATATGTTTTTTAATGGAAATATGTATATGGAAAAATTGCTAATTAAAAGGTTATGAGCTAGAAAAGGACTAAAATAGCTGTCATCAAAAAACTTAATGACGTTTAGCTTGAACTGAAAATTTACGTGGGCTTTGAACATGACAAGGATTCATTTTGAATCTGGAAATGGAATAAATACAAGATTGTCAGCTAACTGAAAAGGGCAAATTCTAACCGCTGTTATCGTGCCACAACAGGGCTAAAAGAGTGGGAAGCTCTGCACATATGTATGTACATAAAGGATGTAAATACATATGTGCATGTAATACAATAATAATGTAATTTTCACTAACACGCTGACCTTCAACATAATTTTGCTGTCAGGGTTAGAGCCAAAAACGAAGCAAAACGGAAAAGAGGCAAAAGCCGAAAAAGAAGTGTGGCAAAAGCTAAAAGTACATAAGTACACACAGATACATAAGTGCATACATACATTCATATATATTAAGCATGTCTGCTGCATAATCCATACACGGGCTACACACACACACACACACACATGCATAGGTAATCATTTTGTAGGTGTGTGCGTGCAATTTTATAACATGAAACTGAAATTTGCTGCATGAAAACGAAATTTGCAGCATGCTGCAAAATTGAACGAAGCAACGCGTCTGCGACGCTGCGTCGCTGTTGTTGCAGTTGGGTTTGAGGCATGCGCGCGCATTGCAAATGCTTAGGACTTAGCTGCCATGCAACATAACTCCAACTCCAACAACAACAACAACTTTGCTCTTGGCAGCGCTCTCGCTGTCAGCGTCGGCGTCGGCGTCGGCGTCGCTGTCGCTGCCGTCAGACATTTTCAAGTGCAAGTCCAAGGGCAACTGCAACAAGAATGGAATGCGACGGCGACGTCGACGTCGCTGCGTTGGCGTTGCTGTTTGACGCTGAAACTGACGTTGACGCTGGCGTCGGCGTCGGCGTTGACGTTGCTGCCTTCCAGAACCTGCTGTCTGCTCTCCAGACCTTGAAAGCAACTTCGTGTTCTGCTCGCATGTTGTATATACTCTCACTACCACCACTATATATACTCAGACACACACATACGTGTACACTTGCATACTTGCACTCTCTATTACGTACATAGCTGCATTTGTATTAGTTTGCACATTTTCTGTTTTATCACCATTTCTATGGCTCTTTTTTCTTTATCTCTCTTTTCTTTTTGTTTTTTTTTTTGTTTTGCAAGCCAAGGACTGCAGAAGTTTGGAAAAAGTGTGAGTGGAAGGGGGCGTAGAAGAGAGTGTGAAGAGTGTAAGGTGAAAAACGAATAATGCTGATGTATTTCTTCTTCTTCTCTCCATTTTTTGAGTGGGCAGCGACGTCGTAGAACTGGCTCTTCTGCTGCTGCTATTGCTGCTTCTGCTGCTTCATCTTCTTCTACTGCTTTTGCCGTCACTCTTCGCTCTTCTGTCCACTTTTTGACATTTCGCCCACTTTTTCCTGTTCTTCCGGTTTTTGTTTTGTGTGCTTTCCTGTTTTCGACCCATAATCCTGTCCCGTGCCGACGCGTCGTCCCTGGCGCTGCCATCTTCTGCTTATGTAATGCCAAAAACGTGTTCTCCGCTTCAGGCTTTGTGACAACATTTCTATGTACGGATTCAGAAATTGAATGAATTTCATTTCATGATTTACGTATTTATGTACTTACATACATACACGATGCATCTGATGACTAAAAGATACAAATGAATTTTTTTTTAAATAAATGTATCGTCAAGACTTTGTATGTTCTAATTGTAAACGTCAGTTGGGGTATGATATTCCCTTTACCCTGATCATATGCATTTCAGCTAGCTTTAATTATGATATAATTCCCATTACATCATAATATGTATAAAAAAAAAATATTTTGATTTGAGGCGGGTAATTTTTTTTATTATTCAAAGGAAATTAAATATTCTCTTAACTCTACAAATTGATTTTGATTGAAATTCGAGTCAGTGATATTATTTTTATAATTAATTTGATTGAAATATTACTGTTCTTTAGAAAAGAATTTAGGCCACATTTATGCCAAACCTTAGAGTCTTTAATTATGTTATAATAATTGCAGAAAAAAGAGTTTTGCGTGTTTTTTTTTGTTTTAACATTTTGGCATTAAAATCTCAATAAAAAAAACCATACTCGGTACTTTTGCGCAAATGGTATGATATAATAAAAATTCAAATAATGTCGCAGAAATGAAGTGAAATGATCAGTAAAAGTAAATAAATAAAAATATTAAATCTAAAAATATGTGAATTATTAGGGTGATTCATATAATTATGTACGTAAGATTCTAGAATATTTATGTAAGCTGTTACAGTAAAATGTTCTAGTTTTCAATGGACAGTTCTTAAGAAAATGTAATACTATCTCCAGGACAAGTATCGAACTGCCGTTTATTATCTAATAAAATTAAATCAAATTATGTCCCAGGCTTTCATTTACATAAAACTGAAATTGACAAATACGTATTTTATTTTTAAAAGCATAGAAGCTGTCTGATTCGAGAACAGACTCGAAAGTGGTTATATTTTCATTTCGTCTATGTATCTTTGCTGTTGACTCTTTTGTTGGACCTCCTGCACGATGCTGTTTTATGGCATTATCTATGCTAATGCTTTCCGCTGCCCAAACTCCAATGAAAGTTGGCAGCAAACACGTGGTATCAAAAATTGTACCCAAAATCCGTGGGCCATAAATAAACCTCAATCGCAACGGTCGCAACCCAGGCAACACCCGGTCGGTCTACACCTACCTCAGTCCACAGACAACTTTACAACAAAACAAAGCACAACACGACGCAAACTCGCATAGGAACTTCTTCTGGATAGAACCCAAAGCCCAAGCCCGAACCCGAACCCGAACCCGAACCCAAACCCAAACTCATATCCAAAACCAAAGCCAAACCCAAACTCAGACCATGTTGAGCACAAACTCAAACCAAAGGCCAACCGACAATCGACAACGATGTGCGCATAAAACATAAAACATAAAACATAAAACATACTGGCAGCACAAAGGGCAGCCCCCCAATGTGGCAAGCGGGAGGTGCTGGACTCTCTCACAGCGCCGACGCAGTGGCTCTCTAGTGGCATCCACCACCGAATGCGACTGACAACTCCGCCTCGACCATGCCCCCGTGCCCTCGTGCTCCTCCCGCCCATCTACATACATATTTATGCACACAATTCGCAATACGCGTGTCGCTCTCTCGACCGAAATGCTGCTCCGCGCCTCCCGGCGCTGCTGTTGCAGTCGTTCATGCCACATGCGGCAACAACAACTTTCCACGTTCTTGATCGTGAATTTTCTATGCTACTGGGCCTTGAAACCTTGACAAAACGAAAAAGAAAACGCAAAAAAAAAAACTGCTGTACTCGCATACACCACAACAAAGGGAGGAGGGGCAGGGCGGGAGGTAGGGATTGGGGGGTTTGGGGCGGCAACGCTGGAAGTTGGAGTTGCCGCATTACGTCAGTGCCACAAAAGTCAAAGTAAAAGGGAAACTCGTCTCCACTGCGGAGTTTTAATGTCACTTTGCTGTGCCTGGCTATAGATACAGATACAACTCTACAGATACTTCAGTACGTTATTGTGTGTGTGTGTGTGTGTATGTGCGATTGTGTCGTGTTGGCATGGAAAACATTTTGCTGTCGTTTTTCTTTGGCAGTTCTTTTGGCATGCCTCTCTTGTTGTTTTCCGCTGCTTTGGATTTCCTGCCAGTTATTTGGCTTCGTCGCGCAGTTTTCAGCCTGTTACTCCCCCTCGATTCTGGCCAAGACTTTGCTTGTGGCTTGGCCGAGGTCGCGTTGGTGTACGAATATCTATGTGTGTGTGTGTGTGTGTGGGACAAGGTGTTTCATGTTGTTAATGGCCCTATGCGGTTTGGATGCCTGCCTTTATATTTTTCTGTATTTTTTTGCACATCCCATATCGGTTTTTTTCTCCTTTATTTTCAACTCCTTTTGCCAATTTGCGTTGCTGCCAAAAGAAAAACGAAATTACAGTCAGGCTGTGTCTTATTTGTTTTTACTGCGCAGATACATAGATTCTGTTTGCCATTTGTATGCGTAGATACATTTGTATCTACATCCAGTTTGTATACTGTGGTCGCCTTAGTTGAGTCATCACTGTTGTTGGTATTGGGGTATGCTTACATTTGGCCAATAGAAATCAAATTGCTTATTTTGTGGTCTTTTGCTCGGGTAGCTTTATCTACTTAAGGCATAGGATCCGATAATATGACACAACATAAAATTAATATGATCAATTCACCATACACGAAAATGAATATATACCGAATTTAAATTATTTCTTTAAGTTTTAATTTATATGCTAAAAAATATATGAATTCTTTATGTTTATATTATTAAATTGTCTGATTTAATTTTTGAGCTTGTAAACAAAAAATTATATTTGTTGATATAGCGAATATGATATTTTCCTGTGTTTTTTTTTTGTTTGTGATTTTTTTAAGTAGGGTTGTATTGATTGAATTTTACAGCTTAAAAAAAAGAATTCCATGATTTTCGAATCTATTAATTTAATTCTTAAATTTTAATAAAAGTTTAGTAAATAAATATGTTGACTACTCAAAACTGTCATAAGTACAGGATATTTATCGGTACATCACTCTACACTACATTGTTGTCAACAAATTTTTTTCCAACATAGATATATTTTTTTAAAGTGATGATAAGTCATAATATTTATATATATTTTTTTGTACATTAAAGCACGTCTATACACCTTTAAAAAAGGTATAGCTATCTGGAATAACTGTTAATAAGTAATTTGCTTTGTCTCTTTGATTCTTTCTTTCTCTCTCTCTCTCTCTCTCTCTGTCGCTCTTTATCTAATCTATTTTGAGCCACGTCAGCCGTTTGAATGGCTTTTCCTTTGTTTTTTTGCGGCAATTGAAAAGGAAAGTGCCCCACACAAATGTTTGTGTGTATTGAGCCAACCCCCACATAGACATGAATGATATGAACATATATTTAATACATATATAAATGTCACATACAAGCACATAAATTTTTGGAGCTCCACCCATTGAAAGAATTCGCAACTTTTGGCGTATATTTTTGCCAATTTTCATTTTAATTGAAAATTCTGAACTGCATTATTATGTAGATAATAATGACTGTGTATCTGTGTGTGTATGTGGCGTCACAGCGGCTTAACAGATTAATTGCATGCCTCTTAACCACAATTCCAACTCGAATATAACTCTCTCTGTCTTTGTCTCTCTCCCTGATTTATATGTGCGTTGTTCCCAATTCCCGATCCTCCAATTGGCATGCAAAAATAACTTTTCACATTGTCATGCAATTTTTGCGACTTGCCACGACTGCAACTACATGCAACATTGCAATTGTTTGTCAACCATGGACCGTTACATCCGCTGAAATTGGATTAATGCGCCTCGTTGGCTTCACCATACAACAACTCCGGCTTCAACTCCAACTCCGGACTGCACATTGCCCATTGGCCGAGTTTTGCAGAAGACACCGCGACCGTTGATCACAATTTTCCATGTCCATTTAACCCTTGTTGCATGTGCAGGGCCAAATGCAATTAGACCATGACTGGTAGGTGCCACTGTGTGGAGTTCTTTACAGCAGCAAATCTACTCGACAGTTAAATACTTGCTAAACAAAAATAGCAAATATAACAAATAAATAAAATACTATTCGATCTCTGCTTAAAAAAATGTTGCACACATTTGTTGTTGTTGTATTATGACTAGTGCCCTAAATTATAAGTATAATCTTACTTGTAGCCCTAGAAAGTGCAGAATAAATAAAAAATTAATAAATAATCAATAAATAATTAATAAATAAGAACCAAGTAATATATGTATATAGTTTATATTGAAATTCCCCCCTCTGCCTGTTACATACATTGCCACATAATTATAGTACTTTTATACCGGGTATAGAAAGTGAAACCTGTCATGACTTGTGGCACAGAGAATGAATAAAAGTTTCCCACAGGATTGAGTAGTTGGTCTGCTACTTATTACCCCTTTTTTTTTTGGCGAACCAATTAGATTAATTTGCTTTAATTCTGGATTTCATAACAATAACAATACAATGTGACCGCGGTTTCTTATGCAATGCCTAGATCTTCGTCTTTTCCCCTTTGTGACCCATAAAAAACATAAATCAACACATCCGCTCAAATTCTAGGAACCGCCCAGTAGCTACAACAGCACCACCAACAACAAAAGCTCTCTGTCTATTTCATTATAGTCAAGTCGAAACAAAATTGTTATTCATTAAAAATAAATAAAAAGCTGTTGTCGTTGGCCTTTTGGGGGTCTCCAAAAGTCCCCCTACAGCCAATGGGAACTGACACACGATTGGAACTTTGTATTGACAGGCGTTACAGGGTATACATATGTGTGTGGATATGCGTTACTACGCATTTGGCATTCATTTTGAAGTACGAGAAACAAAACACAGCACAATCAAACGAAACGAATTTTTGGGCATAAATCATTCGCATGCTAAATGGCACATGATTCTATGATGGGAAATTATTTATAACATCACAATAGAACGGGAATACCCTACAGTCGGTTGACTGCTAAAATTATGGCTGGAAACTTGGTTAAAGAAAAGATTATCGAAATTGTTATTTTCTGAAAAAATACACTAATTTTTTCTGAATCAAAGTATTTATTTACTAGTTACAAATAATATTGTATTTCTTGTACGTTGAGAACAAAAGAAAAATTGTTTGAAAAAAAAACATTTTTTAATCGATAACCAAAAAATATAAATTGACATTCTAAAAGATATGCATTTCTTATAATAAACAAACTATTTTTATTTCAATATAACTTTCAAAAAATTTAAAATATTTTACGATACTTTAAAATCTTTAATTCTTAAAGCGAAAACATATCATTTAATTAAACGTATATACCCTCCTCGAAGAGAGTGCTTGGAAACAACAATGAAATAACGTGATCCAAATCAAAATCCGCCGAAGAAAGCGTCACAATCGTCGTATAAACATTTAGCTGTGGCATTGAGCATGAGAAAATGCTGCTTTTTATTGAAGCTAAAGAGCTGAAGAGGTCCACAGCTGCCTATTAAAAACTAGGCGATCCAACGGGCATACATTGTGGTAAATTAACAAATTAAAATGGTTCGCTTTAGGAGCCTCGCCTCCTACTCCGAATCTGTTTCTGACTGAGATCAGCTCTGGCCCACACCAGAGGTCTCTTTCTCCATCTCCATCTCCATCTCTATCGGAAATCTTATACGTTCAGCCTATTTTGTGGGCTTTTTATGTGAATTTATTAATTTTTTATAGTCGTAGATTTTGTGTAGCTTCAGAAAAAAAAGATTTAAAGTGCCGCCTCGAAATATCAATTTGTGCGTAGCTTGATCATTTTTTGCGTGCTCAAAAGAAAAAAATTCTGTGACCTTTTTGTGAACTGTTTGTTGCGTTTCATCTTCTCTTTATAGTCTACTTTAGTTATTATAATATTATGAAAGCAAAATTATAACGAATTATGAAGTAATAAATCGGTGTAATTTTACAATTTGAATCCGAAGTAATCCTCGGCTTATGACAATCTCAATTTTCAACGCTTAATTTTTATGTTTACGATAAAATGTGTAACATATTGCAGCAAACATTGCTGACCTGAGCCCTATCTAAAAAGTATTTTTGTAAACATAACGAAACAATTTTTAAGACAATTTTCATCTCTAGGGAAATATTGATGTTTTACTAAAATTTACCAATTCAAACATTTAGAAATTTAGAATACAATTTCTGCAAAATACAAATGAATAACATCTCTCACGATTTAAATGATTAAATGAAATACTGTTAGCAATTAAATCTCAATGTGAAATATAAATGTTTTTCCATGACTTTGATTGAGTTATTAAGCAATATAATTGTAAATAGTTTTCTATTGAGTCAGTTTATAGTTATTCTAGTTTTTTCTGTGCACGTTAATTAATTTTGTAGGAAATCGTTAGCTCAGAATTCTCAGAAAAGTTGCTTAATAATCAACATCCCCCTAAAATGCTGCTATGGAATTAATGAAACTGTTTGAGAGGCAAGAGCAACCGGTTGATGGTCCCATAATCTCCAATTGAATATGACAAACAATGAGAACGTACATATGAGTTTGCTCTTAACCACTTCATTAGCAGGTCTATTGGCTATTGGTTATCAGTTGAGGCCCAGCCCTAAATGGCCAGGGCCAAACAAAAGCCGACTGCAATGCAAGCTGCAACAACAATTTATCTAGCCAAATGCATTTTGACAAATTGTGCGGTGTCAACGCCAGCGATATGCATTGAAAACTTGGCTAGAAGGGACGCTACAGCGTCTAGGCCTGGCCTAATCAATCAGTCACACGTTGCCCAGCCTCGTCCGGTTTTTTTTTTGCTAATGCTCCGTAACAAGACAAGGGACAGACGTCGCGTCGTCTTGGCCATTTCATTAGGCATTAAGGTGTTTAAACCTTTTCATGGCCACAGCGCTGGCTTTTGTAATTGCTGCAATTGTTGCAACAAAAAGCGAGGCAAAGTTGCAAGAAAATGTCAATTGAGCTGGTGTTGCCTCACTCTCACTCTCTTCCTCTCTCTCTCTATTTCTCTGTCAATTCAATGGCTGCCTCGCCTTGGACTTGACTGTGAAGTTGTCGTCGTCTAGGTTTCAATGCCCCCTTCTGCAAATGCAAATGCTGCCACACAGCTGCAACAGACTGAAACGTGGCACACCAATACATAGTATTATATCCATTTGAGTGTGTGTGCTTGTGTGTGTGTGTGCAGATTCTAAAGTTAACCGCATGACGAATCACTTCGCATAAATTGAAACGCTACGTTGCATGCACTGCGTCTGCTTAAGAGTCCAAGCGGGGGCCCAGTGGCTCCAACGGGGGTCAAGGGGGGTCGAGGAGGCCGTTGAGGTGCCGCCGTCGCCGCCGCCAACAGCTCCTTCAGTGAAATGTGCGTTGCCAACGCCTCATAATTCCTCAAATGAGTGTGTGTGGGGTTTCTGGGCTGTTGGCTGCTTTGCCTCTTTGCCCCTCTCCCCCTTTCCCTCCTTTGGCTGCATGGGGGCATGTTGCGTTGAAAGCCTTTGACGTGAACGTCGCGTCGCCGCTGCAGTCGCTGTTGCAGTCGCAGCTCGTTAAATCGTGCAGTTGCCACACAGTCCGCCCAACCCCGCAGTGCTATCAATTCAGTGCCGTTCTTGCTAATTATGCATACATGTGCAACGTTTTTGTGTGCCTGTGTGTGTGTGTGTGTGTTTATGCGTACACTTAACACGATAACAAGTTTACAATTTTAACCAAACATATTCACAGTGGTTTTGCCTCTAAATTCATTCTGCATTCAAGTTTTTATTAATTTCCTTCAAAAAAATTTCGCCTCTGTATCCAGGACAGTTTTCGAGGACATTTTCATTTTGATTATGGTTTTGCCTCTAAGCTCATTCAGCATTCAAGTTTTTATTAATTTCCTTAAAGAAATTTTCGTCTCTGTACCCAGGACAGTTTTCTATGACTTTTTTCCAGGACAGTTTTCTAGGACACATTTCTAGGATAGCTTTTTAGGACAGTTTTTTTAAATTTTGTATAACTTTGTCAGGACTGGACCGATTTTCAAGCGGAATGTTATATTGATGATGGTTTTGCCTCTAAATTCATTCTGCATTCAAGTTTTTATTAATTTCCTCAAAAATATTTTGCCTCTGGATCCAGGGCAGTTTTCTTGGATAGTTCATTAGAACAGTCTTTTAAATTTTGTACAACTTTATCAAGTCTGGACCGATTTTCAAGCGGAACGTCATTTTGATTTTGGTTTTGCCTCTTAATTCATTCTGCATTCAAGTTTTTATTAATTTCTTTAAAAAAAGTTCGCCTCTGGATCCAGGACAGTTTTCTTGGATACTTCATTGGGACAGTTTTTTAAAATTTGGTATAACTTTGTCTAGACTGAACCGATTTTCAAGCGGAATGTAATTTTGCTTATGGTTTTGCCTCTTTATTCATTTTGCATTCAATTTTTTATTAATTTTCTTCAAAAAAGTTTCGGCTTTGTATCCAGGACAGTTTTTTAAAATTTTGTATAACTTAGTCAAGACTGGACCGATTTTCAAGCGAAATGTCATTTTGATTATGGTTTTGCCTCAAAATTCATTCTGAATTTAAAATTTTATTAATTTCCTTAAAAAAATATTCGCCAATGGATAAGATTTTTGCTGGGACAGTTTTTCCTGGGACAGTTTTTGAAATTTTGTATAACTTTGTCAAGACTGGACCGATTTTCAAGCGGAATGTCCTTTTGATAATGAATAAATTTAAAAAAATTTACTGAACTGTTTTAAGTAATTGAGATTAAGTATATAAATGAATCTTGTTTAACTTGTCAATATCGTGAGCTGTGTGCACGCAAAAACCTAGTCAACTCATTCATATATATGTGTTTCCGTTTAGTAGCCTCTTGCTGCGCCTATTTGTATGTAGATCTGAATACTTATATATTTGTACATAGTACATTCATTTTATATGTAATAACTTATGTCGTTTGTGGTTTATCTTTCTTTTCCTTTCATTTCATTTCATTTCGTTTCTTTTTACCTTCATGACATTTGTCATCAGCTGAAGTGCACTTGAAATGCATTTTCTGCAAGTTGCAGTTGCAGTTGCAGTTGCAGTTGCTGTCAGCTTAAAGCTGTTGATTATTTGCAGTAAATTTAGCCATTAATGAAGGGAATAAGAATAATAAAATGTAGCTGAAACAGCAGTTTATAGCATTCGTATCTTACAGTCGCTGCACGCATTGGCTATAAAAAGGGTTTATAGTACTACTCGAGACGAGACGAGACGAGGATGGGCTGAGATGAGTAGAGTTGAGTTGAGTTGAGTACTGGTACATAAATCTATAGTTTAATTGGATTAAATTATGCTTGGATGGGTTGTTTCAATGTAAACGAGTTATCTATGAGATGTGCTTGTTATTGTTGTCATAGGAGCAGCAGCCGTCTCGTCCGAATCCCCGATTCAAATGTAAGGCAAGCCCATCAATTGCGCGGGTTTTTAGATTGAATTGGTTTTGGGTTGGGTTTTGGCTTGCTTTGGTTTGGTTTGGTTTGGTTTCGTTACGTTACTTGGACATATGCTGACGACAACTTTATTATCTAATTTCTGAAACATGTCAATACAGATTAAGGTCACACGTATCAGCGAGCAATGTAAGCTGACAATGGAGATGAGATTACGAAAACTAACTGAGCCCAAAACTTGAGGCTCGACTTCGCCTACGTTTCATGAATGCCGCATAATGTTAGAATGAACGTTAAATGTTGCAACTTGCAACGATCTTTGGCAGGTTTTTTTGTGCAGCCCTCGACATTGTCAGTTCTTCTTCAAAATGAACCCTTGAACTTGACACGGCAACAAGTCTAAATGTTGTTGCATTGTTTATATCTGTCTCTCTGTCTGGGGCATAAACAATAATAAATGTGCGCCAATGTCAGCTCGAGTGGCAAAAGGCCATGACCAAGAAGGGACTGCAACACAGACTGAGACTCGTTTTGGCCACAATGGACTACAGTGCAGTTTCACTTCAGAACACCAATTTGTTTAATAAATAAAAATGCAGAGTTTAAATAAAATATGAAGAGCACCACTGACAAAAATGTTATAAGGTTAATTAATTAAAAGACATTAATTACAGATAAATTTAAATTGAAGCGCTTGCTTATAAAATGCAGTCAAAATTTGGTTGCCAAAAATTTGTGCCAGTTAATGGCAACTTGGCTTATTCCCACAGTATTCACATTATACTGGTATTATTGTATGAGGGAGTTTCAAGGCCAGGCAAGTGCAACAAAGAGTGCGGCTGCAGATCTCACGGATGGGGCATGCTTCTTATTTTTATACTTTAATGCCTTCGCATATCTGTCGACACCAAAAGGCAACACAGCAACAGCAACAACACAACAACAACAACAACAACGAAAGGCATTGCCACATTCAAGTTGCAACTTCGTGCACGACGTGTAAATATTGTTTCAGGCTTTGGTGGTTGTCCAGAGTGACAGAGGGAGGGGGGAAGAAAGAAAACGAAAACGTTGTTGAGGCGCATTTAGCACTAACAATGTTTGTTCTGGCTAGCAACATCCATCTCAGTTCCCAACTCCAACTCCATCTTCAGCTTTAGCTCCAGCCTCGTTCTGCTGTTTACTTTTGCACGCCGCTTTTATGTTGATCCCGCGACCGGGACAGGCCCCCAGTCCATCCATCCCTCCGCCCCCTTTCCAGTCAGTCATTTAGTCAGTCAGTCAGTTTCAAGGTTTGTGCAGCGGGGCAAGACGACACATCTCGTTCTCGTTCTCATTCTCATTCTCGTTCTCGGCATGCCAATTGTACATTTCAATGTCACTGAGGATCGCGGCAGTTGCAGTTTTCTAGATGGATGTGAAGGCGACTCCAACTGCTGTTTTGGGGTGTTGATTGCACCATGGCATCATGTGTTAATTGTGGCGCGACAGATGCAGTTGCAGATGCTGTCTAGTAGCAAATTGTTAAAAGAAATGAAATAATTATGCTTATTAAATGCGATGATCATAAATCATCTTTATGGCAATTGAAAAGCGCGTTAAATGCGTCTTTGCTTCCTTATTTTTATTCTTTTTTTCAAGTATAATAAATTCTAAAAACTAATTTCCGTAACTGCAGAAGCATTGGCAACCCTTTGAAGTGCCCAGCCAGTGCCACCCTCGGGGCCAAAAAGTAAATTAGTCGACTTTTGTTGTACGATTTTTTTTTTGCTTTGTATTCCATATTTTTTTTTTACTTTTCGTGGCATTTTTAAATTGAATTTTAATTTTGTGTTGGGCTGAAACCTAGACAGCTAATTTAAATTGAGACACATGCAGGCGCCAATAATTAAAAGCGCCCCTTATCCTTTTTGCATACCCTGTAAAGGATTTGAAGAGGAAAGTTGTATCTGATTTGAAGAAGTATTTATTAAAAATTTCTTTTACTTTTATTTTAAGTTTTTGTTTATCCTTCTAGTTTCTTTATTTCAAAATTATAAACCTAATTTTGATTCTTGTTGTTTAAAAATGAAATTTAGTAACATTAATTTAAATAGTTTATTTATTTATTTAGCTAATATCGGACTGTTTTTGTCCGAATATAGCTAAATAAATAAATAAATAAATAAATAATTATTTGTATACTTTTTTATTATTTTATTTTACTCTATGAAAGCAGAAGAAAGTTGTATGCCGAAGTACAGAATATTTGCTGGTCGATCACACTCGTCTACAGCCAGCTTCATCCTGTTCTCGGGCTGCAACTGTTGGCAACCGTTTGACCCTTTGGCCATGATGCAGTACATTTTCCACATGAAATAACCACAAAAAGTGAAATTTTTTACACGAAATATATATATTTTTTTCGTATTGGAAATGGGTTAAATTTAATTGCTTTTGTCATTTTGATTTGCATTTTATGCTGTAAGCAATTTGTCGACCGTTTGGGGGCAACAAAACGTTCCCCAGGGCGTCGTACATCACGCCGCATTGTCATACTGTTCTTGGGCTTCTTTTTTTTTATTTCTTTTGAAAATTTATTTGTATTTTTCCAGTGCCGCGTTTTCTTTGTCGAATAATTAGAAAGTCAACAAAAAAAAAAAGGAACAAAATGTTGCAGTGTTTTGTCGCAAAAGGGTTAAAAGGTCGACGCTGTCAGCGGGCGAGGCCATTAGTTTGGATTTATAATTACTTATATGTTTGATTTATGATTGGAGCGAACCTTGACTTAGGACTTGACTTCTGCCTGACTTTTGTGCTTACTACTTTCGTTATCAATCCCTGATACGCAATTAGCATTCAGAATTGAGCCTTTTATGGTCATGTGCACATTCACATATGATTCATCTTCTCTTATTGTATTCAGAAATGCTAAACAAACAATTCGTTTCATTCAGCAAAAATGAAAAAAAAAAATAGCTGTCTTGTTTATTTGCTTACAATTACGCGTTTAAATATGTGTATTCTTTGGCTGTTTTTGAAATTATTCTGTAATTTATGACTCTTGCCAAATGAACCGCAACTGCTGGGCAACCAAAATAACATGACATACGAAATTGGACTCCATCTTCCAGCACTTCCAATCTTGTTGAAATAAAAACCACATGCTGCTGCTTAGAATAAAAATTTTGAATTTTAAAGTCAGAATATCGTAATGCCACACAGAATCTTATTGGATTGGGGAAGGGGGAAATTGTGTCTCTTTAATAAATCATGCGTCTGCAACTAGATTGAATAAATTGAATTTCTATTTGGATATCGCACAGAACCCTCTCCAATTAAGTGCGTGTCTCCAACTTGATATTATCTCAGCGATCTAAAGTGTTCCAAGTGTCTATTACAAATAAAATGGTAATGTAATGGATTTAAATTAAAATTTTTATTCTATAAACTGAGAAACAAGATAACACATTTACCCATACTGTATTAGTATTATTTTTATTAGTCCCGATTGATTTGAATATCTCTGGTAATAAATATGCATTATCCATATGTTTTAAAAATACTTAAGTTTCTATACATTTTTCGATGAACTGTAAGAGTAACATAGGGACAATGATTTCCCAGTCAAACTTTTCGGATCACTTCCGAGTTACATTAAGGGACAAATTAAAATAAATATATTTTATCAGAATAGCTTTAAAACCCAAAGAGATTATTATAATGAAAGCCCATCATAGTTAACTTCAAAATTAAAAATAAAATGTTGATATAGTGAACAACCTAGACATAGTCATAGGGCCTTACTATATCCAGATTAGACTCTACAATTGATCTATATAAAAATTCATATTGTTATTAAAAATCTCGTTTCTCTGGCTAATTCAAGTATTAACTGAAGACTTGTGATTGGTTTGACTTAACAAGATATTTTCCTGATGACGACTACATCCACACTTACAGTCTGCAAATCCCTCATATCTGAATGTATCTGAGACACAGCAATCGAGCGTGCCGACTATTTTTAAAGACTCAAAGTAAGACTGGGCAGTGCTGGGCTTGACGAGGAAACGTGATCGCTGGACGATAGTGTGCGCACGATTTGCGATTAATCAAGCGAGAGCAACGATACATCCTTGCCGGGAAATCGGTTTTAATCAACGTGCTTTCCCCCCTGCTTGGCCCAGTGCAACAAAGTTGCAATTCAAGACGTTTCGCCAAGGCGAGGACCAGCAACAGAAACAGAAACGGAGACAGAGTCAGAGACAGAGACATGGCCTGGGCAGTACAAATAATTAAATGGCCATTGTGTGTGCAACATGAGCGACAATAGCACGAGTATCTAGCAGATACATAAATGCGACCTAAACATATGGTTGGCACAAGAAACCTCCTGCCTTACTTTAATTTCCAACTCCTTGGCCTGACACACATAGATAGATGCATGAGTCTACCTACTGACACCGACTGCGGCTGCGGCACTGGAACGTTCCGTCCTATGACGTGCAGATACAATTGTATCTCAGAGCTGCAATTCTCTGGCTGCGTATGCTTCAGCGCCCTTTTATGGTGCTCTGTTGCTCCGTTGCTGTTTGCGTTTGCGCAGCAACAACGATCGTTGTGCAATCAGTGGAGCATTAAGTGCGCCGACGACCCAAGCCCAGTCTCAGTCCTAGTCCCAGTCCCAGTCCCAGTCCCAGTCCCAGTCTGAGTCCCAGAGACAGAGACAGAGACGAGGCCCGGGACTGTGCCCCGTTTGTGATCGTTTGGCCCTCGGTCCACGTACATAAGTTGTTCCATTTTTATGCTGTGGCACGTAACGACGGGACGCTGTATATAGCTTTATATATGGGCATGAATATATGTACCTACACACACACACATTTATTTACACTCATACAATTGCATGTGGAATCTGCAACTTGGCGCTGCTCGAGGCATTAAATAAAAGCGAAACTTGTTTGCGATTTTTTGCCTCTCTCGTTTTGTATTTTTATTATTGTTGTTGTTCTTATTGTTGGGGCCTTGAATGGGATCCTGTATGTCAAACTTGAACTTGTGTGTGTGTGATGTGTGTAGTGTATATATGTGTGTGTGTGCGGTATTTCTGCATTTCATGCTTCAAATTATCAACATTTGCAGTGGAAAGAGTGAAATACAAAAATAATGCCTGTGCCTCGCCAGTTGAAATACTTAAGTATCTGCGGTTTCTACAGTCTCTTTCTGTGTGTGAGTGTGAGTTTGTGTGTGTGTGTGTATCTGTAAGTTTGTCTTTGGTGATGATATCATTGCCATTGCCTTATATGTGCGGGCTGACTGCGCAGCTAGTCGGACATTTGGACAGACGCAGTCTGGGGTTTTTCAGCTTTTTTTATTTTATTTACTTTTTGCAGTCACATTATCTCTTTATCAGTTGACAGCAAAGACCTTCATAGGGGTGTCCAATATTAAGTAAATGGATGCTCCCCCAAATCCCATTTAAATGGAGCAACTTGTTTCACTTATTTCACTTTTGAACTTGAAATTTTTGGTCGGTAACCAGTTTTGAGGACCGGTTCCCATTTCCATCCAAATGAAATCAAAACAGATCTGTTCGTCTGCACTTGTTGCGCAAACAGGACACACACACTCACGCGCACACCTCACAAAAGGCCAAAAGGAGCACAAAACGCTAACAGCTACCAAATTATAATAATCAACTGGCAGCACTCGCTGTCGCCTTCAGTATTTTTTTTTTGTTTTTTTTTGTTTTGGGTAGGTGCAGTTGCACATGTGAAACAGGTTGCGCTGAGAGCTTCAGATACATATACAAATACAGATACATACATAGCACCATTTGCACACACTTGACGTTTTTTTCACTTTCTGTTGTTGTTGTTTTTTTTTTTGGGCATTTCATTTTTATGACAACGACAATTTGACAGACAAACCGCGCATGAGAAATGTATTATTATAATTATCGAAACTTTTGTTCATGTCAAGCAACCACCAGTGACATGTGCTGCATTCAACTTGACAACTTCAAATTGGGCATATGTTTATTTATATATGTATATCCAAAAATATATTCATATACTAAGTACATATGTGAGAGCTCCATTAAAAGCATGTTTTTAATTCAAGGACAAACTTTAAATGAAAAGGAGAACTTCATTTTAAGCAATATTTTGCCAAATTTTACTGGCAGAAAATTATGATGCACTTCTTATTTTATATTGAGAAACACGTTAGCTCATTCTAAGCATGGTTGTACAGTAACTTAAATAATAAACTTAATCCCCATTTTTACTTAAAGATACTGTTTACAAATTAAAGCTAATTTCAAATGTGAAAATAGTTGTTGAAAGATTTAATAAAACTTGAAATTTATTGAATTAAATTAGATTTATTTTCAATTTTAAAGAAGCTTACGGACATTTTTAATGAATTTATTTATTGTTTTAGATATACTGTTAAAAAGTAATTTTGTTTAAATTTGAAATAAATTAATGCAGCCGATTTTTGAAATTACAAATATATCCGAAATTAATTAATATAAATATAGTGATATACCTAGTTTAATTCTAAGCATTGTTTTTAAGTTTTTTTTAAGCCGATTTCTATTTCTGTGCTGTTTTTTTACTTGAATCAAAAATATTCATTCAAGCAGATTCTTTCAGAGTTACCAATATAATAAAGATATTGATATTTCAACTGCTCACACAAAAAATGCAAGTATTTATTGCGCTGGGAAAAGTACGCGCTTTCATTATTTTTCTTGCCCCTTTTTACAATATACTTTGATATACAATTTAAATGGATTTTTATTTTTCGTTTATTCTGTGTCATGCTCTATCATCATTAAAACGTCCAAATCGCTTCCTTTATACCAACATTTTTCGGCAACAATTTGCTTATCTTGATTTTTACATCAACAGGCAAACAACAACAACAAGTTGAAAATCACTTGAGCGTATTTCCTTTTGGCCCAGCCCGGTTCACGAATGTTTAATGTTTGTTGTTGTGTGGCTTTTCAGTTGTTCATTCGATGTTGTTGTTGCTTTACTCACACCCCACATTTTCACACTCACTTCATTTAATTTAATTTGTGAATATTTTTCGGTTGCCCAAAAAGATAAAAAAGAAACAACTCCGAAAAACTGATATGCGCCTAATGATGGCGACCCCCTTTGACACCTATTTCCACTCTCGAGTCCATGGTCCTGGGAGTGAGTGTGTGCTCAGGCATTAATTAATTTTAATGAAGCTGTTGTTGTTGTTGTTATTGTTATTGTTGTTATTGTGCGTGCGTGTGAAGTGTCGCTTAGACAAAGTTTTATTGCAGGCTCATTTTGAAGTGACAGTTGACAGCTGAAAATTGTGACGATTAATACTCGGACTGCAGTTTTAGTTTCTTTTCGATTTGAATGAAAGATTCGCCTGGGGAAGTGTCTTTTTTTCTTTTTTTTTTTTGGTCAAGTGTTTGTTCCAAGAAGTTGGCAACGTCGTGGTCGTGGTCGATAAGATAAGACAACCTTTGGCATCTGTTTCCAGGGCTTCCAAGGGGAGTCCAACGTAATCAATAAAAACCAGTTTTCAGTTCCAACATGCGACCAGCAGCATTGTATTCGCATTGCTAAAAATTTCATTATAGGGATTTTTCAGCCCGCTTTTTTTTTTTTTTTTTTTTTTTTTTTTTTTTTTTGGTCATGTATTTTATGTATTTCATTTTGTACATAAGGCAAGTGGTTTGGCAACCCTTTTGGCACACAAACACAGTCAAATTGTCCCTCAAACACACTTACACACACTCACCATTGCATGCAACTTTCGGCTGCACTACAATCACGTTGCTGTTGCATGATGCATGTTGCCAATAGAATGTATCAGCTTAAGAAAAAAAACGCATTTACTGAGCAAATGTTGATGGTTTTCATTATTTATTTAAATTTTTAATTTTACATAATATTAAAGATAAAATCTGTACCCCACATTATAATTAAATTAACTTAACAATATTTCGATATTTAAAAGTAGTATACGATGCAATTCACTTTGATATGCTGATTTATTATAACATTTTTATTTTCTAATAATTTCAATGTTAATTATGACCAAAATCCCAAAAATTATAAGAGATGCTTTATAATATGATAATGTAATATATTTAATATTACCTCTTCTGTATTGATTTCAGGTTAAATGAAGATGTAGAACCAGCCCTTCTTTATAGTATAAAATAAACTTTTTAATCATATTATTTAGCAGTATTTTAATTCTCAATTTTTAATTATCATAAAAATAACACCCAAATCATATGGGCTTCAAATTATTGCAATTGTTGCAGTGAATCACCCTAATTTTGTTTCAACTCTATTTTTAGCTCACATTCGCAAGCTCACTTACACACACACATATATAGTATATCGTATACAATACTTAAGTACATAATATGTATTATGTTTATTCTTATGTACATATGAATGCACACGCATATTCTTTATATATACGATTTCAGTGTTTATGCAATGTTTTTTATTTCTGAGTCTACTTTTTGCATTTACAAGTTATACTGCATTGCTTCAGCTGCTCTGTGTAATGTTATTGTTTATTCCGCTTTGACTGCATTCTGCTGTCCGTCTGGCTGCTTGTCATTTGTATCCTGCTCCTTAGACCTTGACCACTAACATAGAGACGTCTTTGAACCGGTTCCCAATGCGACAACGCGACTTCCACCATTTGTTTGCCACTATTTCGGACGCGATTGCTGGCAAATAGTAGTTGACCGAGTCCAGAGTCAGCAGGTAATTTAATTTAATTTGTTATTTTGTCGTATTTATAGCTAATGTCATTAATTAATAATATATGGGACCATAACACGCCGACGCGATGACTTTTTTTTTCCAGAATGCCACACTCAATATATATACCCTGTAGACAGAAAATAGAAAGTTATTAAATATTAAGTGTGCATTTTTTTGGGCATATGGTATCTGCTAGCCAAACATTTTTACAATTTTATTATTTATAGATTATATCAACAAAATACTCATCATAGTTTCTCAGTCACACGTACTTAAAGTCGTGCTTCGCTTGCCTATGGTTTGTGAATTTTAATTGAAATAATATAATACAAATATGAATACATAAATATCCAGCTCGATTTTGTGGGCGTGTTGCTCAGAAAGGGTTTTTGTTTTTGGTGCCGAAATTAATTAACAAAATTCTTGTAAATTGTTCATAATTACACAGTTTTTGATAACATGCACGATTTGTGGAAAGTCGTGCGTATAAGTTGTAGACTTTCCTGTTGCCAAACAATCGAAATTTGACGCTCAATAAAGCGACTTAATAGCAGCAACAACAACAACGAAAACAGGCATATTTATGCGTATATGTCTGTATATGTAAAATTATATGCATGTATGCCGCTTGTCGTCTAGATTCTTATGGCAACTCACCCTTCAAACTGACCCAGTTTCAGATGCACGAGAACATCTGAAAGAACTGAGAACGGAGCAACTGTCAAAAGCAAAGCCCCAGCAACTACTTGTAGTAAGAAACTTATTAAAAAGAAAGAAACAGCTGTCTTTTAAGCAAAAGACGACACTTGAATACCCTACTATTAATATGGTTTGGTACTTAAATATGTTTTGCATACTTTATTATATTTATATATTGAAACAGTGGAAAATTTTATTAATAATATCTTTATCCTAAATTAAATAAACTTTTTTTTAGTATTTATTAATATTCGTATTACGTTTTCAAGATTTAGAAAAGTGTTGTTAAGAAAAATTCTATAATAACTCCAATTTTTTGAAATTTTTTTTTAACGAATAAATTAACAATTTTCCACAGAAGTTATGCCAATATAATTATTAATTTTTTGAGCACGTGTGTACATCATGTAGCTCGAAAATCTATGGTTAGGGTATACAAATATGCAGTAAAGTTCAAAGATTGCTGATGCTGCTGGTTGTTTTTTGGGTAATTTGAGCCCATAATATTGTGGGGAATCACGTGTTTTGATTTTGATTCACGTATCATTTGACCCCATTTCGTTGTTAGTTTTGTAGATCAACAAGTAAAACAGGAACAGAAAATGGCATCTGTATGAAATTTTAACTTGGAACTTGAGCGTATCTCCCTCAAGTGACCTTGTTTACAGTTCTTAGGTTTCAAAACAAGAGCAGACCCAAGGCTCGATCCACTAATTGATGTTAAGCTTGTTGATAAACTCACTTAATTGAAATGAACAAAACGAACAAAGGAGATCAAGTGCTTAGCTCATAAACGGATGGTAAAAATACGTGCATTTATTTACGAAAAGTATTTCTAGTTCATCTATAGATGGGTGATGCCATTCTGTAATGGAAGCACATAATTAGTAGAGCATTTACTGAAATATAGTTTCAACCTACAGCCAGATCTCCCAGAACAGCATTCATTTCTTTTATGTAGGGAGCAGCCATTTTGACAGCAGTTGCAATTGTTTTGCTGCTAATCGACTGAAAATGATAAATACTTTGGATGATAACTAGAATATTGTTTGAAAAGTCGATCAATACTTACACCCAGTTCACCAATGACTGCAGCTCCCGAAGTCTGTAAGTGAAGACAATTTATTGATTTATAAACTTTCAGCTTAATTAATCCGTAACTTACCGAAAGACTGAAAAAAAATATTGATAAGTTTAAAGCTAAATTTATCAAGGCATAACTCACAGCCAAATCCCCGAGAGCATTTCCCATATCACCCAAAGCATCCCCAATCAGATTACTGGGCTGAGGTTTCACATAATAATACTGAAATTTCAAATGATTATGATGTTCTAAGTTCAAGTTATAAATTAGAAAATAATGTAGATATGGTAATATTTATACTTACAGCTAGTTGACCCAGAGCATTAGACATATCACTTAGCAGGTTTTGAGTAGCAGTTTCCGTCTTCAGATAAGATACTTCAGATAAGTTCCATTAATATTAGATTTAAATCAAGGCTGCAAACCTCCAAAGTTTTGTTAAAGGTTCGGTTCGGCGGTTCGAACCATAGAGGACGACATTGGTTCGGTTCGCGAATTGGTTTATATACACCCTGAACCAAAGGTTTCCTTAGTTTAATTTCATACAAAAAATATTTGTATTGTTACACATTATTCTCTACATTTTGAACTTATATTGGATGATAACTTAAATTTATTTTAAAATTTAAATATGACTTATTTTAATCCGAAGTCTCAAATAATTACGTAATATTAGAAAACCATAAATTCTATTCAATTATTTTGTTTTTTCGAACCGAACCTTTTTTTTAGAAAGCTGTTCGGTTTAGGTTCGGGTTTGCAAAGTAAATAATTTGAAGGGTTCGGTTCATGATCTACTTCAGGCTGATTAAGAACCCGAACCGAACCGGTCCTACAGATTCGGTTCAGAACCGGTTTGCAGCATTGATTGTAATACAATTTATATACAATAGTTATCTTAAGGTTCTTAAATCATACCTCTAATACTCAAATGAATTATAATTCATATTGAATCGTAGGTAGTTATTGATTGATGTACAAATTTCTTATCTTACGGCGATAAGTTTCAAAGCTCAGGGTGACTCAGAAATTTATAAATTTTAAATAATCTGATATTACTTATAATCTAGTTGTTTATTATTGATATGGGAAATTGCGTATGTTTGTGATTTCTATTCAGGCTGACAAAGTTCCTGAAAATAAGTACTTACTAAGTACTACTTACTATGTGCGCAAATGAAAACAATAATAACAATTTTAATGCAATAATCCCTTAATTATTATGTGTTTACGATTAAATATTAGGATATTATCTTTAAAGTAAGTTGCCAATACCATTAAGTAGATTACTGGTAATATTGAGTGCACCATCTACCACACCCGCAGCAACATGTGTTGCAGCACCAGCAACGCCGACAGCAGCACCGGCAGCATCAGTGGCAATGTGTCCAGCATCGGAGGCAATATTGTCGGTCATATTAGAAGCTTCCTTTGCTATAGTTATAGCCACGTTTGAAGCATCGGATGATACAGTTTTGCCAACATTGGAAGCTGCAGAATCCACATTATGGGCAACATTGGAAGCAGAAGACGCCACATTATTAGCCACGTTGGAAGCTGCAGATGCCACATTTTGACCAACATCGGAAGCAGCGGAAGCGACGTTATTGGCAACATTAGAAGCATCTGATGCCACATTTTGGCCAACATTGGAAGCTGCAGAATCCACATTTTGGCCAACATTGGAAGCAGAAGACGCCACATTATTAGCCACGTTGGAAGCTGCAGATGCCACATTTTGACCAACATCGGAAGCAGCGGAAGCGACGTTATGGGCAACATTTGTAGCATCTGATGCCACATTTTGGCCTATATTGGAAGCTGCAGAATCCACATTATGGGCAACATTGGAAGCAGAAGACGCCACATTATTAGCCACGTTGGAAGATGCAGATGCCACACTTTGGCCAACATCAGAGGCAGCGGATGCCACATTATGGGCCACATTGGAAGCTGCAGAATCCACATTATGGGCAACATTGGAAGCTGCAGAATCCACATTATGGGCAACATTGGAAGCAGATGACGCCACATTATTAGCCACGTTGGAAGCTGCAGATGCCACATTTTGACCAACATCGGAAGCAGCGGAAGCGACGTTATGGGCAACATTTGAAGCATCTGATGCCACATTTTGGCCAACATTAGAAGCTGCAGAATCCACATTATGGGCAACATTGGAAGCAGAAGACGCCACATTATTAGCCACGTTGGAAGCTGCAGATGCCACATTTTGACCAACATCGGAAGCAGCGGAAGCGACGTTATGGGCAACATTTGAAGCATCTGATGCCACATTTTGGCCAACATTGGAAGCTGCAGAATCCACATTATGGGCAACATTGGAAGCAGAAGACGCCACATTATTAGCCACGTTGGAAGCTGCAGATGCCACATTTTGACCAACATCGGAAGCAGCGGAAGCGACGTTTTTGGCAACATTAGAAGCATCTGATGCGACATTTTGGCCAACATTGGAAGCTGCAGAATCCACATTATGGGCGACATTGGAAGCAGCAGACGCCACATTATTAGCCACGTTGGAAGCTGCAGATGCCACATTTTGGCCAACATTGGAAGCTTCAGAATCCACATTATGGGCCACATTTGAAGCACCTGAAGCCACATTTTTACCAACAATTACGATTATTGTATCGTTTGCCTAGCACAAATATAAAACGAATATCCAATAATTACTAATAATTAATAACTATGTTCTATGTCGAATATTTAGATTTGAAAGTTACCTCGCCACTGGAAACATCATTTCCTAGATTATCTGCAGACTTTCCGACATCATTGCCAAATTGAGATGCCGCCTGACCCACTGCATTGCCAAAGTTCGAGGCTTCCTGTCCAATCTGATTGCCAAAATTACCCTAAATATAAATATACAACATATTCAATGTTAATCAGGAAATATTTATAGCAGGATAACTTACAAAGGCTTGTCCCAGGTCGCCCAGCAAGTTCCTCGCACTTGCTTTTTGCTGTCCTACAATAGCCACCGCCAACAAAAGAATAACAGTAAATTTCATTACAAAACTTTCAGTTTGATATGTTATTATTTATACAAAATATATTTTCAACTAAAGCTAACTGCAATGTCTACCTGTATTTATAGTGGCATTCGATAAATTTCGCTACTGTTATCTTTAACCATTGTCTAGCACCAGTTATCTAGGGAATTTTCGGGTAGTGCTTAATAAAGGCTACTGTTTATCTATATGAAGACAAATGATCTACCGATTTTGGCAAAAGAAATTACCAATCGTGATTGTTTCCTGTTTACAAAATTAGCCCATTATTACAATGAAAACATAAAAGCTTTCGTTTTTATTTTATATCATTAGTAAATTATTTATGGATGGGAATATTGATTGATTGTAAAAATGCCTTACATTAAGAAGTAGCTGAAATTCACATATTAACTGATTTTCTTACTTGAAATTAAGTTACAATTTGTAAAATTCTAAATTATTTTAACTTATAAACGTTTGCCACTTTTACTACATATATTTTCATGAATAATATAATTAAATAAGCATTAATAGTCTAATAAAATATAGATTCAAGGGTTTCCCCAATTACTGCGTACCAGCCCCATCATTCTGAATGTAGCTGAAAATAGCTGAAACGTGTTTATCATGAAATTGACTAGAATTGTCTGTCTGTGCTGGTTAAATTGTGCGTCATCACACATATCTTCATAACGCTTTCTAATCGAATTTAAAATCGGTTTTTTTTTTTTTTACAAATATCCCTTGACAATTGTCAGTATTTACCTACGTGGCAATTATTTTGTTGGGGGTTGCCCAAGCCTTTATTAAGTTAAATGTGTTTTAGTTTAAAAAATATTTGTATGCCTAATAAAGAAATTAAAGCTATAATATAAATCGCGAAAGCTATAATTATTTGGTATCGATTAATTTGAGCTTATCAAATATAAATGTTAAATTACATGTTTGCTTTGCTTACGAGTACGTGTATTTATCTATGGGTTTCATTAAGTTGAAGTTATCGGTGCTATTATAAATGAACGTCTGAGAATGAACGAAAGTGAATGAACGATCTGCTTCATGTACTTCGACATAAAATTTATGCCATAAATTAAAAAATATATTCTATTTTTAATAATCATAATTATTAAAGTTTTAAGCATGTTTTGCTATATCAAGATGAATTTCTTTAATATTAATAATAATTAATGAAACTATGGTTCTTTGAGCATTTATATGTTGACCAACAATTAGTAAAAGTTTGTGAGGAATTTAGTAGATCATTCTATAACTTTATTTTAGTGAAACAGTTGGACAAAGTTCACGAACAGCTCTCAAAGCATGCTGTCTGTAAATAAACAAGTACAGTAATCAAAATTTACTTTATTTAGTTACCAGACACTTTATACTATTAATGAAATAGATCTTTCCCCTTGAGAGGAAAGCTTTTTCTGCCTTTATTTCTGGAAATATCGTTTTGTTCATTTTTAGGATTGTGATAGTTATTAAATTCAAAATTTAAGTAATATTGAGGGTGCTTTTTGTTACTATGCAAATTCTTCTTGTCGTCTTTAGAATTCTCAATGTCAGGCTTTTTAAAAGACATTCGAACGATGGCATTGTCGGCTGATTGTATTTTGAATACATTTTTTTTGTGGTTTTCTGTAAAAAGATTTTCAAAGTTGGCCTGTTGGGATTAATTATTGGAATATTATCTCACTTTTGAATTTAAAGAACGGACTTACAAATTGTCTTTGCATTCTGCGCTCTATTGAGCTCTCAGCGAGTGCTTTATGATTATAGGTATATAGTAAACACAGCATCAATAGACTTTGTAGCACAATCCGAAACATTCTTCAACCATTGGCAGTAAGTACATTCTTTTTATCTCTGATTTTCGATAATTTGTCTGGAAAATCAATTTGTTGCAGTTAATTATAATTTGTTTTGGTTTAATTCCATTTCATATGGTATTTCTTTCAGTTTCAGAAGGCAGTGGGCTTGTTTTTTTGTATGCAGATCAATGGTCTACAAGTAGTTCCTTTTTATTTATTATTGATATATCTGATATGAATTTCTCAGACCTAAGTCTTGTCTCGCTTCTGTGGAGTGAAATCAAAGTACATCGAATAGGTTTGTCCTGAAGTTCCGTTAATAATTTTGGTATTTGCTGGGTTTTCTTTTGCCTTGTCAGCAACATATTTCCCAAATTTGATCTATAATTGTGTTATTAATTCATGTTAAGGTATTAACGTGTTTTTGTGTACTTACAAACTCGTTTAGTATATGATTGCTTTCCTTGAAGGATATGCTATACTTCTGATTTTTCATTCCTTTGGCCATGTGATGCATTGCTCGCTCCAAATGTTTTATGTCGTATGGATGAACTGCATCTCCATCAATGAATATTAGAAATATAATTAACAAGACTCTTGCCGATGTCAAAGTTGACATTTTGTCATCTGGATGATCACACGCTGTCTGGGGCGAAAGTGTTAATGTCGATTGTGCCAAAGTCTGTCATGGCCCATTGGTAACGGTTTTTGTTGCTTCAAACTGAATATGAAACGTAGAAATGTGTTAAATGTTTTGTGACAGAGTCAATGTGAGGGTCGTAGCTCCCGTTGCGGTTTCCCCGCAATCGCAATCGTAATCGTTGAGCGTTTATTGTGATTTTTATGCAGCTCGCCAGTGTTTTAATAGATTTTTGCATAAAACGCTTCCCAGGGTTACCGTTACACTTTTGCCTAATGTAAACAAGTTATAAAACGATCGTAAATCGCAAAAAAAACGAAACTATAGCGCCATAAAAATGCTATAAAATATGCTACCGTTGGAGGAAAAAAAGGAAACGTTTTTTATGCCTGCGAATTTGCGAAATGCACAAATCGTAAAATAAGCAAAAAACTACGGGGTGTGTGGCCAGACCTTCTCGACCTCAAAGGGCAAAGGCACCCAAAGGTGTAACCGTTTACATCTTTCCCTTTCTCTCCTCAGCTCCCGTCTGACAGCTTTTGCGACCCTCTCATTATCGAAAATCAAAATGCGTTTGTCAATGAATTAGAATCGCTCCAATGGATGTTATTGTTAAAGTTAGTACTTTTGTTGGTTTTTTACTATCAGTATTGTTGAGTAATATTTAGGAAAATGTTAGCGATAAAAGATAAACACTCAAATTATTTTTCATTCAACTTTTCCTATTTCTTTAATTTAGAACATTATCTTTCAAATTTATTATTATTATATTTATTATGTCTTTAATTATTATTATTTATTTATGTACATATTTTTAAGTACAGATTTTTCCCAATATAATAATAAGAAATAATTATTATACACATATTGTAATGCAACTGGCGTCTACGTTCACTACAATTACCATTTACAATTGATATACAGTTTTCTACTACTCTTTTTAGTCTGCTACTTTTTGTAAAAACAGTTCAGCAACACTTCAGTAAATCATCCCCAAAACTATACCAGTATTTTCACATTGCCTCGTTTGCTTTGCTGTTGCTTCAAACCGTGCATTTGACACGAGAAAGCAACAGGCAGCGTGGCCGAGCGGTCTAAGGCGCTGGTTTTAGGCACCAGTCCGAAAGGGCGTGGGTTCGAATCCCACCGCTGTCACATGGTTTTTTTTTTTGCATTTTATGTATAATATTTTTTTTTATACATTTGCAACTTAAATGAAAATATGCCTAAGTTTGTTGACAATTTAATAAAAACTTGGGTCAATTACACACACATTGCAAATAACACTGATAATGATTTATTTTATTAGAATGGTTCTATTTAAAAAATAGCCAGTGAAAGTTGTGTGACTAGAAACAGCTCGGCGCCAAGCGGCAGCGTGGCCGAGCGGTCTAAGGCGCTGGTTTTAGGCACCAGTCCGAAAGGGCGTGGGTTCGAATCCCACCGCTGTCAAAGGGATTTCAACCTTATTTTTTGGTTGTTGCGCGTACTTTTTTTATTTGCATACTGCGACTTTGCCTCGCTTAATTAGACCATCCCCACGCCCATTTTCCGGCGCAGACGTTTATCTGGCGTTGACATTTCCCGCGTGCGCTTATTTAACTTATATTTGAACCCTTTCTGCGGTAATATGTTGATCTTGTTGGTAACCCGCCGTGGTCGTCCAATTTGGGAACGAAATGAAAGGGAAATAGCAGGAAATTAAAGGATTTTGCGGTTACACCATCAACTAGCGAACTGTCCTCGCTGCGGGGCGTACTTTGAAATTCAATAAAAGAATCAAAATCTGTGGCAAAACAACAAATTTTATCATTGATAATTGGATAAGCGAACGGAAAAGATTTTCTTAAGTCCGCAACAGAAACTTTGCTGTTTTAAGTGTTAAATGCTCTTACTTTCCTTCACATTCACCTTCAGACTATTTTAAATCAGGTTTAAATAAGTTTGAAAACGAGTAATCGATAGATATATCGCACACATATACACATATTTATCTGTTCTAATTGATAAGAAACCTAATTTATTTAAACGTGCATTAAATTTAACGTATTTTTTTTAATTCTATTTTTATACTTTAAAATAGTGGGATAAATCCGGGTAGAGAAGATTTAATCTTATGTATCGTATCTGAGGGATTTGCATTCTTAGATATATGAAAATAAAGCGGGAAAATCATAAATTAATTTTTACATCTTCTGGGTAGCATCTTCATTTGATAAATCAGTTGTTTTATATGTTATCGAATAGGAACTACAAGATACGGAATGTATAAGTGGCTCCCATTCATTACCAGTTCAGTAAGATTCTATTAGTCATTATTTGAAAATTTATTACATTTAACGTTCATATGTGTATATTTTTTGCAAATGATATGCAGTTGATTCACCTCAACTGTCTCCAGGTAGCTTATGGAGATTTTTTTATATGATATGTAAAGCTTATAAGTCAATATGCACCATAAGGAACTTGGTAACGTTATGGGTCTAAAAGTGTTAGGATAGTCTCGAAAACTGGCTTTGTGATTAACACAAAAAATCTCTCACGCCTCGTTTTCTGTGTTAATCACATTTGTATTTGTTTAGAAATTTTGTAATTATTAAATTTATTGATAAAGTTTAACACTTGATCAAATCGCAAAAAGAATTATCTTAATCTGTGAAATTGTTGTAGATCACAGTTATAAGCCATATGAGTAACCTGTTAACGCAATTTAGAATTTATTGAATGAGTCTTCGTCATACCCAATAAGTTGCTTTGAAACGGATTCTGGTCAGACGTCATTGATTTGAGGTTTTTTTTTTTATGTATTTTGACTTTGGTTTAGTTCATTGCACCCTAAGCACTTCTTTAAGTTCATATTTTTTACATTATGACTATTTTTTGATGCTGTCTAGTTTTACCTAGTGACATGCATTATTATTTAAGAAGAATATTTCAGAGCCAAAACAGCAACTGGAAATTCACTTGACCACAAGCTAAGCCCCTTTTGGCCAACAAAAGCACCTCATTGATGTTGATCAACCTGCTGATTAGCTGGCGAGCGATTTTTAAGTACCGGTTCTCATATTCACATTCATACACACGCTCATTCGCATACTCGAACTCGAACACGGCTTGTTCTTATAACTGCTCTGACTCTCAGTTAACCCGATCGACTATAAAAGCTCTGCCCCAACTTGCATCATTTACAGTCTTAATTCTAAACTCGAGCTTAATAATAACAAACAATATCGCATGCAATACTCTAGTATTACAACAATAACAATGAAAGTATTTATATTTTTGCTGTGCATTTGGGGAGTGGATTTAACAAATGGTCGATGTAAGTTGCAAACCCATTAATGCTGACCACAAAATCACCGGGATTTTATTGGTCAAATGTGTCAAAACGAATAAAAAAAAATCCCATAATCCGTGGAAAAGCTCATCTTTAAAGTCAACTTTTTGTGGAAAAAAAAATGATTAAACTTTCGATGCATTTGCGTGCCAGATGCATTTGGGATATTACCAATGATTAATTTGAATTTGTCAATATTTTGGTAATTTTCCAATCGCTACGATCAACAAAAACCACAATTAATACAGCCAGAAAAACTTTTTTTCTATGTACATGCATATATTAAAAAGTGGTCATGAAATTAAATTAGCTCTTAAGCTGAGCAATTAAAATAAATTACTAAATTACACAACTTTTTAAATTTAAAGAACAGAATTTCGAAAATTCAAGGACATTTTTTTGAGTGTAGTGGCAGTCGCAAGAATGTCGCAATAAAATTGTAGTCGCGTGTGTGACGCGTGATTCCCCTTGTTGAAAAAGAACCAGATTGTGATCGTCTGTCTTCTGTCTTCTCCTTGCAGATGCTCGTTGTATAAATCCAAATCAGCGTCCCGGTCTCTGTGTCCAGATAGGTGAGTGTCAGACACTGTATTCGGTATTGCAACAGGCCAACCTGTCACCGATGGAGAAGCAATTTGTCAGGGCATCCGGCTGTGGCATGGGCACCGATAATCGTCCCTTTGTCTGCTGCACCAGGGATACAGGTTACACCCGCAGTCGCCGTTTGACGCCCTCGTTTTCGGACTATGGTGACTTTGGCTTCGATAATAGTTGGAATCCAGCACCTACAACAGCTGCACCACGCACTCAGCTATTTCCCAGCCAGGATTTTAGACCTTGGAGTTTCGGAGAAGAGAGCATAGAAAGAAATGTGGTGCAGGGACAGGGCGATGGCTCCAGTTTATTGCCACAGCCACCGACCTGTGGTGGCGTTACCATCGACAACAAAATCTACGGTGGCGAGGACACTGATCTTTATGAATTCCCCTGGACAGTGCTTCTGGAATACAGACGCGTCACGGGCAATGGACTGTCCACCAGCTGTGCGGGCACGTTGATTAATCAGCGTTATATTCTAACCGCAGCTCATTGTCTAACGGGACGCATTGTGCGAGATATTGGACCACTGTGAGTATTATGGGGAATTAGGTATTATTTATTATATATTTTGTTGTATTTAATGTTAGGCTATGGATTAATAAGATTCGTACTTTGGATAGGAATTGCTAAGTGTAACTACTTAGCATCCGGAATTCATTAGCATATTGTTCCTTCTGAAAGAATTCCATTGCAAACTGGTTTCCTAAGTGATAGTCACAACAAATTTCAGTTTATTCAGCTTATTCATAACTTCTGAGCGAGTTCTCTGAAATAAGCTACACTTTCTAGCAAATCAATTAAATTAAACAGGAATCCCCGCAACGCGTCCAAAATGTAACACTCCCAAATAGCCAACTGGGCATTGTTTGTTGATTTCTTTTTGTTTTGATTTTTTATTTCTAAATTCAAGCATATTAATTAGTTAACTAAACGGCCAAACCAGATTCAAAGTGTTTTCGTGAATCATTTAATGATCGGCGGGGGCATGAGACGGGTTCAAAGTGGATAACAATTCGTTACGCTCTTAATTTACTTGACCGGTTCGGTTTGATGCTTGGGTGCTTGAGTCTGTTGTCTGGCACATTCGCACTTTTAAAATTCAATTAGCTATATCTGATTTCCTGCTTAATGAGCACCCCAAAAACTCACACTCTAACTTAAATTTCTACTCAATTTTCCAGTGCCTCGGCGAGACTTGGGGAGCACGATACGCGCAGCACTGTGGACTGTCCCAATGGAGGTGGAACCTGTGCCCCGGCAGCTGAGCGTGTGGGCATTGAAGAGTTGCGTGTGCATGAGCTCTACAAGGAGTCATCTCCAAATCAATTACATGACATTGGCCTGATCCGTTTGGAGCGCAATGTGCGATATTCGAACAGTATTCAGCCTGTTTGTTTGCCCTCTGTGGTGGCGCCTGAAACAAAGCGAGCTGGTCAACAGTACACGGTGGTTGGTTGGGGCAGGACCCTGCAGACATCTCGTAGTCCTGTCAAACAGAAGCTGACCGTCAGCTACGTGGAGCCGGCGCAGTGCAAACGCAAATTTGCCGAGCGTAAGATTAGCATTGTGCCGACTCAGCTCTGCGCTGGTGGCAAGTATGCCCAGGATAGCTGCGATGGTGACTCTGGTGGTCCTTTGATGCGTTTCCGTGACAACTCCTGGGTGCTAGAGGGCATCGTATCCTTTGGCTATAAGTGCGGACTCAAAGATTGGCCCGGTGTCTACACGAGCGTTGCGGCCTACGACATCTGGATAAAACAGAATGTGAGGCTCTAAACCCAACCCCTACAACCTAGGTTAAGTTTGAAGCTCGTATTGTGATCTTGCTTTCCATAATCGTACATTGTGCATATAATCATAATCATTAACAAACAAATAT